>NC_069500.1:1202897365-1203197365 GCF_027579735.1 Bombina bombina
AGGGGGCCGAATTATTGAGCACCATATGGTGCCTAATACATCTGTTTCCGCGCAAGCCTTCAGGCTCGCTGGAAACAGTAGTTAAGAAGCAGTGGTCTTAAGACCGCTGCTCCTTAACTGGTCTGCTGCCTCTGAGCGGTGGACAGCAATCAACCCGATCAGATACGATCGGGTTGATTGACACCCCCTGCTAGCGGCCGATTGGCTGCGAATCTGCAGTGGGAGGCATTGCACAAGCAGTTTACCAGTACTGCTTGTGCAATGATAAATGCCGACATCATATGCTGCCGGCATTCAGCCATTGTTTGTCGGACATGATCCGCTGAATGGATCATGTCCGACAGACATATGATAAATCGGCCCCTGTTTCTTAATCATGAAAGTTTAATTTTTACTTTACTGTCCCTTTAAGCACTGTGTTTTGTTAGCAAATCTGTAGATTTTCCAAATCTTACAGCAGTCCTGGGATACGCAATTTAAAACCCTTATGAGTAAGCTCTGGATTTAAAAGATCTAAAAAATTTAAGTAGGTTTTATCAACCTAAGCTTTAGTATTTTATGTTTTCCAAATTGTAATGTTGCAATTTATAGTATTCTTAGTAAAGAAGAAAAAAATCCTTTTCCACTTATTGCATGGTAAAAACAATGAAATATTAAGATAAACTCTCAAACACCATTATGTTTAGAACACTCTGGCTGTATTAAACCTTTATAAATGCATACAGAAAGAGTGGCGCTCTACAAGGAACAAACTTAGCAGCTTGTTCCATGGCGAGTTAGCACCTAGAAGCAGCCTCTTTTAGCCTACTTGAGATTTTCACAATCTACTTCGCTTCGGTCAAATCCTTCCGAATTAGGGACTGTGACTGTCTGCCCCCGGATACGGACGTCTCCAAGCTAGCTCTGCATAACAACAGTGAGCGACCGTTGATCCGGACCTGACAGGTGAAGTGGCCTGCAATTGGATATCCAGAGATCACGTGTACCGGCTTCTGTGTGTGTCCGTCGGGCGACTCTGAACAGTCCCGATCCGCTTCAACAGGCACAGTACGTGTGCCGCTGCCTCTGTGAGTATATCCTGCACACAGGGGGGGGCTCTTGGCCCATTGTTCTGACGATATTGCTTTATGTTTGGCGCCTCTCTTGTTTTCTCCTTTTCTACATAAAGCTTGCCTAGTAAGCCCAGCCGCGACATACCAGGCAATCCTCCTCTGAACAAGGAACATGGCAATCCCATGTGATTGTTTGGGCCTTCTGTGGGCTTTGTCAGTGAGCAGCCATTTCCATCTAAGCACATTGGGCAAGGAGTCCACGTCTCATTCCCAATAGCTTCTCAGTAGCATGTTCTATGGTGAGTTACCATAGCAGCCTCTTTATATTAAACCTTTAAACCGATAATTTTACATTAGTCGTGAGCATTTAGATGCTTTGTTAGCATCATAATGCAGAAGAAGGTGGCCCTTGTGCCGTTGGGCTCTTTTCGGGGCTGTATTTTTTCTTGTGCAAGTGCAAAACACTACAATTTGATTGTAGTGGCTCTGAATAGAGATGAATTATAAAAGTGCCTCCGAATAGAGCCGAACGGCACGAGGGCCACCTTCTTCCTTAGGATGCTAACAACTTCTATTTCACATGCTTTGCAGGACAATAAACAGTGAAATATTTACATAACGCTGCGGAATCTGTATAGCGCTGAGAAAACTGTTGGCGCTCTACAAATAACCGATAAAAATAATAAAAATAGGGGGCGGAGCTAGCCACAGCACAGCGCGGGTGTGTATACACTGAGCTCCTGAGTTATCAAGTATATAATTGTGCTATAAACCGAGTATTTTATTAATATATTTAGACCAAATTGTGGGTGAACACAGTTTATCACCTCTTCTGGCAGATTGACTAGTAACTCTCGATTTTAAGAGGCCACTTTGGAGGTATTGAGCCTACCACTTCACCCACTGTGAACAGCTCTTTTCCCGGGCCTGAGGAGACAGCTATCCATACTGTCCTGGAGGGCTGGAGATCCACTCCAGGTGGCCTAGGTATTCCCCTCAGAGCATCGGACATCACTGCAAAACTTGAAATAGCCAAATTGGAGGCTGGGTGAACTGCGGGCATTCAAATCTATTATCGGGACAACCTACAGCAGTTACTTACCTCCGGAGGGTCGGGGCTCCGCTCCAGAGAATCAGACGCTGCTCTCCCTTGCCTCTAACAGCCGCCAGCTTACCTTCTGCAACACTGCTCCGGAGGGCCGGGAATCCGCTCCGGAGCATCCATTCTGAGGACCAGACACCTGCCGAGAGGAAGACGTGTGACCGGGTGCCCTGGCTGGCGAGACCCGGCGAGCCTTGTGGGTCAGTTCCCCCGCGGGGAGGATACTAGGAGATAACTACATATCGAGCAGGAGAACCGGCTCGGACAGTCAGCATTCAAAAGTAGCTGGCCCTCCCTGTTGCGCAGTACTTTGGAAAAGGCGCAAAATCCCGCCATCTTGGGCCTTAACATACCCGCACATCTAGCACAGTCTCAGCCTGGGTAGTGTTCTAGTGAAGGAGCCCCTCTACTGCTACCGGATAACCAGAAATCACCATCCTAAGTGTACCTAATACTGTGTTCAGGGAAGAAGCCACCAGAAGTGCCGGTAACATCCCCTGTCACTATAAATCAGACGAACAAGCCTCACCCACGTGGGAATTAAGGCACAGATCTTACTCCATATTGTGTTCACAAGTAACTTCCCCACACCCCAACCACATATTTGCTCCTGTCATCTAAACCCTCACGATCTGTTTATGTCCATAAGTTATTAGTGCTGGGTGCTACTGATACCACTCAGAGAAACCTGTCTGAGACATACACATTTGATTCTCACATCACATCCTTACTACAGTGGGTTCACGCTGAGGTATCTCAGAGACACAGATAACTCAGTCTTCCTTTCTTCATTATCAGCTGCTGCGTCAGCATTATTGTCCTTGGGTTTGCAGCCCGAGGTGGAGTGTCATTTAATATCTTGTGCTAACATTGTGCATTTTCTCCTACAGGTCTCTAAACTTAAGCTGGTTATATTGTCATTAGTCCTACTGTATTTTGGGTATTTCTCCACCTAATACCACTCCTTGCTACTACACATGTAAACTTTGCCGTGTGTATTATTCAGAACTTGGGTAACATTACTGTTATAAAGTTTGGGCTGCTGCGTCAGCATGTGTATCTCTGCAGTTTAAACTCAGAGTGGAGTGTCTTAACCCATACCCTTTTTTCTGCAGGAAAAGAACTGGTTTAATTGTACTAGACCTTGAGCGGTGCAACATTTCAGTACAGTGTTTGCCTATTAACATCTATTCTTTTCATGTTTTAGGTTATATATCTGGTTTAGAATGTTTACTATTTAACCTAACCTTGATTCTCTCATTACAGACCTATTACCATAAGAGGTCACCTTTCCACAGATATATAGTATAAGGTGATATCTTGTCCTCTCACATGTATCACTGTTTTACAGGTCTAGAGGTGTTACTTTTCACTAGGTGTTAAAGACCAGAAGCTCACCACTATAACAATTTAAGCACTCTCTCCACCCCTTTCCTGCTGTGCGCAGTCACAGTAGGTCATATCCCCATTCCTTTCTCCGTCTTGACCCAGTGTGGGTAATTTCCCCTGGAGAGGGTGTACATTGAGAATTCCGCTCTGCCGACCTCAGCAGTGGACTGATCGAGATCTACTCATACTCAGGGGCATGCCCACAAAATCCACTGTGGCATTAAGCAATCTGCTGGAAATGGCCGCCTAAATCAAGATTGACGTCAGGGGGACTTTAGTTAGACACTCCTCACCATTGTCCTGCTTACTACTCTCTATGCTATAGAGCAAAGGCCAAACCACACTGGTCTATCACGGAAAACAGGCTTTAAAATATGTCCCAGGCTTCTAAGAGAAAATCAAAACCGTCCCATCCACCCCGGAAAACAGTTGCAGATCATTTTAAAAGTCATCACGCTGGGAAATCCCAAATGTATAGGGAATCTGCCTCTGCACTGGAGGGCAGCGAATCTGAAGGCAGCATGGACTCCCAATCCCCTATACCAGATGCTCTGTCTGCCAATATTGTTGATGTCCTAACCAGGCGTATGAACCTCCTTCAAGACACGCTAACAAAAGAAATTAAAGGTTCTACAGCTGAGCTTCGTAGAGAAATTGGTGCATTAGGAGAGCGCACTGAAACCTTAGAGCGCAAACAAGAAGACCTAATTGTGGATCATGCCCACCTACAAGCTTACTCTCAAAACCTAGCGATACAGATATCTGATCTGGAGTTAAAACTAGCCGATATGGAGGACCGCTCCAGACGAAACAATCTGAGATTTCGTGGAATATCAGAGGAAATCGGCCCCCAAGAACTGGAGTCTTATGTTTTGGAGTTTTGTAATATCTTACTACCTTCTTTGGATCCGCCTGGTCTCTTGTTAGACAGAGTCCACAGAGTAGCACGGCCTAGATCTGTTTCCCAAGACAAGCCCAGGGATGTCCTAGCTAGGATCCATTTCTTCACCCATAAAGAGAAGATACTGAGAGAGCTGGTTAACAAACCTCAACTCCCGGATAAATTCCTCCAAATTACTGTGTTTCCGGACATCTCTAGTTACACCTTGCAGAAAAGGAGATCCTTCAGGAATATTACTCAAATCCTAAGAGCGGATAATGTCAGATATAGATGGGGATACCCAACAAGGCTCATAGTTACTAAGAATGGTGAGACTCACACAATTTTTACCCCTAAAGAAGGGTTTGACCTGCTACAAAGCTGGGGCCTAACTTCAGCTAAACCCCGATCAGAAGCAGATTTTTTGACCTCTAGAGACTGCTCTGAAACCACGAGCACGGCTCAATCATCGCAGAAACCTAGTCGTACCGACACCCCGCAGGTCACAAGAATCCGAGCTAGTGCCCTAGAATTCACTCCTGGACTCCAAAAGCCTACTAAATGAGAGATAGATAGCTCTGGTCTTTACACCTAACCGCTCCTGTTACCATACTGTTTCTACATCTGAAATTGAACAAAATGTATATCTTGTTGAATATATTTATCATGTGTTAATTGTTCATTATCTAAATGGTGTGGGGCGACCCGGGATTCCCCGTGAAGGAGGGGCTGCTTGCCCAGAGATACCTGATTTCCTAAGTAATTATCTCCTCGCGGTTAGGACTCAAGGGTGCTCCCCACCCCATTGTACTATCCAGGTAGCTAGACCTCCCTTGAACATTTACTTGTTGCTAAATTGAATTATTCCTAGGGATAGTAGAGACCTTGGTCCATTTCATAACACTAATGATATCTATCACTATGTTAGTAGATAGGTAATATGCTATTCAGTTTGTTGTAAAGACAATGGTTTGTTCTTTTTGTTCATATTCCCCCAATGACAGTCAATCTACATCTACAAGTTACATACTTGTACTACCCCCCCCCCCCCCATATACGCAAATTTATTTGTGCTATCCCCTTATACGGGGACTGGAGAAGTCAGTCTTGTATTCAAACACACTTCTCCTCTTGGTGATCCAGTGGTTCACCATACTGGCTACAGTCTTTAAATCTCACCTAATTCACACAATTACGATTGGCTCAAACCTATAGTCTTATTTGTACTGTCTGTGTTCAACAGTTGTTTGTCCAGTTCATTTGTTTAACATTTTCACGTTCTCTCTTTTACTTTTCTCTTATTACACCTCAGGTGTTGTTATTGTCCACTAATACGAACGCTGAATTTAGGGCTCATCAAGTGCCATATTTAGGTGCGCAGACCCAGGCGGGGTGAGTTACATTCCTAATTCCTCTCCCTTTCCTTGTCCCTTATTGCCTACCCCTCCCCCTTACCCTTCCTAAACTTAAAGATGGCGGCGACTTCTAATAGTATTTCCTTTGCAACCTTAAATGTCAAAGGACTTAATTCACAAGAAAAGAGAAGCATGCTTACCAATATCATGAGGTCTCTGAAAGTCCAAGTTGTATTTCTGCAAGAGACTCATTGGCTTGCGACAACCCAGAACCCATACAGAACCCCTGAATATCCTATAGTGGTCCTAGCCTCCCATACTGAGAAAACCAGAGGTGTAGCAATTGCCATACATAAATCCCTACATTTCGAACATATCCATGCAGAGAAAGATAACCAGGGACGATTCATATTGCTTAACTGCAAGTTAAATGGTATCCTGTTTACTCTTGCCAATATATACGCCCCAAACCAATTACAATCTAAATTCTTGAAAGGGATACTGGTTAAAATTGAGAAACACAGGACGGGAACGACAATCTTAGGGGGCGACTTTAATATGATTTGGGATCCCCTACTGGATAAGAAAGTTCAGAAAGGGAAAAAAATTGATGCATACTCTATAACCACTGCTAATAAATTTCGACAATACATTATCCAGCATAATCTATATGACATATGGAGGGCGCTCCACCACGATGACAGAGACTATACATACTTCTCCAGACCCCATAATTCATACTCCAGACTTGATCATTTCTTCACTGACTCGTGGACATTGAATAGAGTCTTAACGTCACATATTAGGGTTTGCCCTTGGTCGGACCATGACATCCTTACGTTTACCCTCTCTACAGATTTCACCACAGAATCTAGACCTAGCTGGAAACTCCCGAAACAAATGCTCCAAGATAAAACCTTTAGAGCCTCACTTCAAGCCTCTATTATAGAGTTCTTGAGAATAAATGAGACCCCAGATATGTCCCCTCAAACAGTGTGGGCTGCGTTGAAAGCATACATAAGAGGGATATGTATTAGAAGAAAGGCAATATTAAGACGCCAAGCCGGTCTACCTCTGGGTCTCCTCTTAGTTGAGCTACGCTCTGCAGAACAAGAGAATAAAAATTCTCCAACTACAGATCTGGCTGACAAAATTGGGGAACTAAGAGCACAACTGGCAGATAGGGAACTGCAGAGAGTTAAAGACTCCTATGCCCGATTCCGACAGCTGATGTACTGTCAAAGCAACAAGGCCTCGACCCTTCTTGCTCACAAATTAAAAGGCAGAACAGCGGCAGCTAGAATTCTGTCACTCAAAAGAGACACTACCTCGGTCTCCTCACCCAAAGAAATTGGAGAGACTTTTGCGTCCTATTACTCTGACCTATATCATCTTAAGCCTTCAATGGCTAACAAGGAATCCTCCGCACAGGAGGTTATGGATTTTCTGCAGAGCCTAGGTTTGCCAACTCTCCCAGAGGATGATAGAGAGGCACTTAAAGCCCCATTCTCCCCCACGGAACTTAACCTAGCCATTAAGCATACTCAGAATAACAAGGCTCCAGGTCCTGATGGCTTCCCGGCAGCCTTTTACAAACTGTTCAAAACAGAACTAAACAAGATCCTCCTGAGGGTCTTTTGTGAAGCCCGAGAGGCAGGTTCATTTCATAAAGAATTTTTACAGGCAGTGATCCTGCCCATTCCTAAACCGGACAAAGACCCCTCGTTATGTACGAGTTATAGACCAATCTCATTAATAAACGGGGATGTTAAACTTTATGCGAAACTATGGGCTAACCGCCTTAATAGCTTGCTCCCAAAGGTGATCCATACGGACCAGGTCGGGTTCACGTTCGGTAGGGAGGGCCCAAACAACTCTCGGAAAATGTTGAACATACTTACAGAGTCATCCAGGCTGAGGCTGCCCATGCTGGCCCTGTCACTAGACGCAGAGAAAGCGTTTGACAGGGTCAGATGGGAATACTTGTGGCACACGCTCGCCCAATTTGGCATACCTAACGTAGTGATCACGGCAATACAAGCCCTATATTCTTACCCCTCTGCAACGGTTAGAGGTCTGGGATTTGCCTCTCCGACCATTCATATTACTAATGGCACTAGGCAAGGATGCCCTCTGTCACCCTTAATTTTCTCCATGGCCATTGAACCTTTGGCTCAGGCTATTAGGCAATCACGCGCAATCAGAGGTGTCCAACTTGGCAGGGAGGCTGTGAAGATAGCATTGTACGCGGATGATGTGACACTATTCCTAACGAATCCAATAGGCTCCTTGCCGGCACTTTTTGATATTGTCGCCGAGTTTGGAGCTCACAGCTACTATAAGGTTAACGTCTCCAAAACGGAGGCTCTACCGGTATGCATTCCAACCTTTGAATTGGATGTATTGCAAACATCATACTCCTTCCGATGGTCACAAACCACTATTCGACATCTGGGGGTACAACTTGGTCCGGATCCAAAAATGGTGATCAATGTTAACTACACAGATCTCATTAGAGTGGTCACCGAGCTTACCTCTTCCTGGAGCCTTAAAGAGATTTCGTGGCTGGGTCGTATTGCATCTTTTAAGATGACGATCTTGCCTAAAATCCTATATTACTTTCGTTGCATCCCACTAAATGTCCCCAATGCTTTAATAGACAAGCTCCAGTCTCTTGGACAGCGCTATATTTGGGGCAAATCTAAGCCTCGGATTGCGGCGAAAATACTTCAAAAAAAATATGAATATGGAGGGGTTGCAATGCCTAGTATACGTGGCTACTATGAAGCAACCAGGTTATCACATGTCATGGCGTGGGCGAACAAAGGAGAACCGCAGGGATGGAAAAACATAGAGGCACTAGCCCTCCCTTTGGGCTTAGAACTGGCGGACCTACCCTGGATCCCTAGCCACTGCCTGGATGATCTGGGACTAAAAAACGCCATTGTTAGAGATACTCTAAAAGTTTGGCATCACCTTAGAAACCTACGCGACGTTGCCCCGCATCCGTCCCCCATTCATTCCCTGTCAGCTTTGCTGACAGCTCTACCTGATACGCATGTCCTACATTGGTGTGAGTGGGGCCTGCATTCGATTTCCCACCTATACCCCGCCGGTACTCTACTCACTCCACATACTATCGGAACAATTATCCCAGAAACCCCTCTTTGGGTTTCCTTTGAATACTCGAGACTTTACACTTTTATGACATCCTGGGGATTCACCAAGACCCTAAATAGACCCCTGACTAACTGGGAAAAACTGTGGCAGCTTCCTATCAAGACTCCTAGACTCATATCGTTTCACTATGACCTCCTACAGATGTCCACTAACAGAGACAGACCCTGGCAACTAAGGGCCTGGGAGGGAGACCTATCCAGACCAATTACAGATAAAGACCTACGCACAGCTATGACGTTAACTAAAAAGACGGTTCACTGTGCAAACACCTTGGAGGCCTACATGAAGCTATTTCTGAAATGGTATTACACCCCCTCGAGACTGTCACAAATGTTTCCTACAACGTCTCCTATGTGCTGGAGAGAATGCATGCAAAGAGGCTCAGATATACATGTATGGTGGGACTGCCCAACACTTGCACCCATGTGGGGTCAGATAGCTAACCTATGCACCAACCTAGGGCTCTCTACCCCACTCACCCCTGTAATAGCTCTTCTGCACATCTTTCCAAGAAACGTTCCAGCCCATGTTTCCAAACTGATCATCTTTGTCCTAGCGGCCATGAAACTGGCAATAGCAAGGGCCTGGAAGCAGGCCATCCCTCCAGATATTTCAACTGTTACATCTATAATACAGATGTACGCTAAAATGGAACAAAGTTTCTATTTTAATATGGATAAAGAAGACTTATATTGGCAGATTTGGGAGCCTTGGTTTACTTACCAGGGAAATCATAGTTAAATATGTAGACATGAGACAATCCCCGACCACCCACTTTAACGTATTCTATTTCTCCTACCTAGTTATAATGAGGTAGGCAATTGATGACTCCCGCCTTTCTAAATTTATTGTCAAACTCTGACCACCCTCCTCCTCTCCCCTTTCCCGCTCCCCCCTCCCCTCTATCCCCCCCCCCCCTCCTAGAATATGCTCTGCCCTAACCCGATATCTCTCCCCCCCCCTCTCCACCCCCTCAAGGAAGGTCTCCCCCGCCTGGGAACCCGCATTAGGGTCACTAGTAGAAGTGTGTAGAAAGGCATTTCCGAACTGACTTTATGAAGTCTATAGAAAGTTGAGTTCATGTACGGGACTGGAATATTACCCTGGTCCCTATATTTAGGTTTGTTCATAATAACTGAAAATGAGGTTTATGTAAATGTCATTATATTTTAAATCTGATATGCTCATTCCAGATGTTTTAGTTCACTAATAATGTATATACCCACGATGTGGCTACAACAAAAGTATTGTATGTATACATGTATAGTTCCTGGACATTTGTGTTGCAATATTTGTTGTTATGCATATTCCTCAATAAAAAGATTTAAAAAGAAAAAAAAAAAAAAAAAAATAATAAAAATAAATTTTCAAGAGTAAAAATTATTCTTTCTTCAGTTAAAATGTGATTAAAGGTGGAAGAGCTGCGCTCCATATTGCATGCGATATGAGTTGCAAGCGTCACGTTCTTCATTTCCTTAGAATACCATAGCAAAACTTTCTCTCCCCATAGGACCCCTCCTTCCTTCACTTACTCCAAACACATAAAGGATGGTGCTTTCACACCCCAGCTCTGTAAACCACTGATATTTAAACCTCCAAAATGCTTTCTCCTATATTTAATGGAACATGGGGGTGGCCAAACTGAAATGCACACAAATTAATTAAATTCAATTTCAATAAAAGCATTTTTGCAATACACTGGTATTCGTGAAAAGCATCTAGTAAAAGCTATCACTGCTTCAGTAATAACATTTACTCTGCATTGTAATTGTGCATATGCTCCATGTGTACCTATACAGAGTAACATTTATCCCTGAAACAGTGATAGCAGTATAGTGAATTTATATTGGAAAACTCTCCTATGCAATATTGAAATAGACTCATATGCATTTCAGTTATGAGATCAGATATCCCTTTAACAGTGAGTGAACTAGTAAAGTGTCTTTTCTTGAGTAATACTTATCCTATTACTGGTAAAATATAGTGATTGCGATACAACCCCAATTCCAAAAATGTTGGGACAGTATGAAAAATGCAAAAAAACAAACAAAAAGAGTCATTTGAAAATTCAATTCACCCTGTACTATATTGAAAACACATTCGGCTAGATCACAAGTTTTGTCGGTAAGGCTGTGCGGTGCTAACGCTCCTTTTTTTCCCACCGCTCCCTTAAGCCAACGCTAGTATTACAGGTTTTTTAAACCTGGCGTTAGCCGCAAAAAGGTGAGCGTTGAGCAGAATTTAGCTCCACATCTCACCTCAATACCAGCGTTGCTTACGGTAGCGGTAAGCTGGCAAAACGTGCTCGTGCACGATTTCCCCATAGGAAACAATGGGGCTGAGCTGGCTGGAAAAAAACCTAACACCTGCAAAAAAGCAGTGTTCAGCTCCTAACGCAGCCCGATTGTTTCCTATGGGAAAATAAAAAATATGTCTGCACCTAACACCCTAACATGAACCACAAGTCTAAACACCCCTAATCTTACACTTATTAACCCCTAATCGTTGCCACCTGCATTATACTATTAACCCCTAATCTGCCGCTCCGGACACCGCCGCCACCTACATTATACTTATAAACCCCTAATCTGCTGCCCCCAACATCGCCGACACCTACATTATACTTATTAACTCCTAATCTGCCCCCCCAACGTCGCCGCAACTATATTGAATTAATTAACCCCTAATCTGCCCCCCCAACATCGCCGCAACTATATTAAATTAATTAACCCCTAATCTGCTCCCCCCAACGTCGCCGCAACTATATTAAATTAATTAACCCCTAATCTGCCGCCGCCAACGTCACCGCCATTATAATAAAGTTATTAACCCCTAAAAATAAGTCTAACCCTAACCCTAACACCCCCTAACTTAAATATAATTTAAATACATCTAAATAAAATAACTACAATTAAATAAATTATTCCTATTTAAAACTAATTACTTACCTATAAAATAAACCCTAAGCTAGCTACAATATAAGTAATAGTTACATTGTAGCTAGCTTATGATTTATTTTTATTTTACAGGCAACTTTGTATTTATTTTAACTAGGTACAATAGTTATTAAATAGTTATTAGGCATTGCCCCAAAGTAATCAGCTCTTTTTTACCTGTAAAAAAAGAATACAATAACCCCCCAACATTACAACCCACCACCCATACACCTCCTACTCTAAAACCCACCCAATACCCCCTTAAAAAAACCTAACACTACCCCATTGAAGATCACCCTACCTTGAGCCATCTTCACCCAGACGGGCACAAGTTGTCATCCGATCCGGCCAGAAGTGTTCATCCGATGGGGCAGAAGAGGAAATCCAGACTGGCAGAAGTCTTCATCCTATCCGGGCAGAAGAGGACATCCGGACAGGGAGAAGGCTTCATCCAAGCGGCATCTCCTATCTTCATCCATCCGACGAGGAGCGACTCCATCTTGAAGACATCCGGCGCGAAGCATCCTTCCAGCACGACGACTAACGACGAATGACGGTTCCTTTAAATGACATCATCCAAGATGGCGTCCCTCGAATTCCAATTGGCTGATAGGATTCTATCAGCCAATCGGAATTAAGGTAGGAAAAATCGTATTGGTTGATTTTATCAGCCAATCGGATTGAAGTTCAATCCAATTGGCTGATTGGATCAGCCAATAGAATAGAATAAATAACTATTTAATAACTATTTAATAACTATTGTACCTAGTTAAAATAAATACAAAGTTGCCTGTAAAATAAATATAAATCCTAAGGCCTAGATTTGGAGTTTGGCGGTAAAAGGGCTGTTAACGCTCCGCGGGCTTTTTTCTGGCCGCACCATAAAATTAACTCTGGTATCGAGAGTTCAAACAAATGCTGCGTTAGGCTCCAAAAAAGGAGCGTAGAGCATTTTTACCGCAAATGCAACTCTCGATACCAGCGGTGCTTACGGACGCGGCCAGCCTCAAAAACGTGCTCGTGCACAATTCCCCCATAGGAAACAATGGGACTGTTTGAGCTGAAAAAAAACCTAACACCTGCAAAAAAGCAGCGTTCAGCTCCTAACGCAGCCCCATTGTTTCCTATGGGGAAACACTTCCTACGTCTGCACCTAACACTCTAACATGTACCCCGAGTCTAAACACCCCTAACCTTACACTTATTAACCCCTAATCTGCCGCCCCCGCTATCGCTGACACCTACATTATATTATTAACCCCTAATCTGCCGCTCCGTAAACCGCCGCAACCTACGTTATCCCTATGTACCCCTAATCTGCTGCCCTAACATCGCCGACCCCTATATTATATTTATTAACCCCTAATCTGCCCCCCTCAGCGTCGCCGACACCTGCCTACACTTATTAACCCCTAATCTGCCGAGCGGACCTGAGCGCTACTATAATAAAGTTATTAACCCCTAATCCGCCTCACTAACCCTATCATAAATAGTATTAACCCCTAATCTGCCCTCCCTAACATCGCCGACACCTACCTTCAATTATTAACCCCTAATCTTCCGAGCGGAGCTCACCGCTATTCTAATAAATGTATTAACCCCTAACGCTAAGTCTAACCCTAACACTAACACCCCCATAACTTAAATATAATTTACATCTAACGAAATTAATTAACTCTTATTAAATAAATGATTCCTATTTAAAGCTAAATACTTACCTGTAAAATACATGCTAATATAGCTACAATATAAATTATAATTACATTGTAGCTATTTTAGGATTAATATTTATTTTACAGGCAACTTTGTAATTATTTTAACTAGGTACAATAGCTATTAAATAGTTAAGAACTATTTAATAGCTACCTAGTTAAAATAATAACAAATTTACCTGTAAAATAAATCCTAACCTAAGATATAATTAAACCTAACACTACCCTATCAATAAAATAATTAAATAAACTACCTACAATTACCTACAATTAACCTAACACTACACTATCAATAAATTAATTAAACACAATTGCTACAAATAAATACAATTAAATAAACTAGCTAAAGTACAAAAAATAAAAAAGAACTAAGTTACAAAAAATAAAAAAATATTTACAAACATAAGAAAAATATTACAACAATTTTAAACTAATTACACCTACTCTAAGCCCCCTAATAAAATAACAAAGCCCCCCAAAATAAAAAATTCCCTACCCTATTCTAAATTAAAAAAGTTACAAGCTCTTTTACCTTACCAGCCCTGAACAGGGCCCTTTGCGGGGCATGCCCCAAGAATTTCAGCTCTTTTGCCTGTAAAAGAATAAATACAATACCCCCCCCCCCAACATTACAACCCACCACCCACATACCCCTAATCTAACCCAAACCCCCCTTAAATAAACCTAACACTAAGCCCCTGAAGATCTTCCTACCTTGTCTTCACCATACCAGGTTCACCGATCCGTCCTGGCTCCAACATCTTCATCCAACCCAAGCGGGGGTTGGCGATCCATCATCCGGTGCTGAAGAGGTCCAGAAGAGGCTCCAAAGTCTTCCTCCTATCCGGCAAGAAGAGGACATCCGGACCGGCAAACATCTTCTCCAAGCCGCATCTTCGATCTTCTTCCATCCGGTGCGGAGCGGGTCCATCTTGAAGCAGGCGACGCGGATCCATCCTCTTCTTCCGTTGTCTCCCGACGAATGACGGTTCCTTTAAGGGACGTCATCCAAGATGGCGTCCCTCGAATTCCGATTGGCTGATAGGATTCTATCAGCCAATCGGAATTAAGGTAGGAATTTTCTGATTGGCTGATGGAATCAGCCAATCAGAATCAAGTTCAATCCGATTGGCTGATCCAATCAGCCAATCAGATTGAGCTTGCATTCTATTGGCTGTTCCGATCAGCCAATGGAATGCAAGCTCAATCTGATTGGCTGATTGGATCAGCCAATCGGATTGAACTTGATTCTGATTGGCTGATTCCATCAGCCAATCAGAAAATTCCTACCTTAATTCCGATTGGCTGATAGAATCCTATCAGCCAATCGGAATTCGAGGGACGACATCTTGGATGACGTCCCTTAAAGGAACCGTCATTCGTCGGGAGACAACGGAAGAAGAGGATGGATCCGCGTCGCCTGCTTCAAGATGGACCCGCTCCGCACCGGATGGAAGAAGATCGAAGATGCCGCTTGGAGAAGATGTTTGCCGGTCCGGATGTCCTCTTCTTGCCGGATAGGAGGAAGACTTTGGAGCCTCTTCTGGACCTCTTCAGCACCGGATGATGGATCGCCAACCCCCGCTTGGGTTAGATGAAGATGTTGGAGCCAGGACGGATCGGTGAACCTGGTATGGTGAAGACAAGGTAGGAAGATTTTCAGGGGCTTAGTGTTAGGTTTATTTAAGGGGGGTTTGGGTTAGATTAGGGGTATGTGGGTGGTGGGTTGTAATGTTGGGGGGGGTATTGTATTTATTCTTTTACAGGCAAAAGAGCTGAAATTCTTGGGGCATGCCCCGCAAAGGGCCCTGTTCAGGGCTGGTAAGGTAAAAGAGCTTGTAACTTTTTTAATTTAGAATAGGGTAGGGAATTTTTTATTTTGGGGGGCTTTGTTATTTTATTAGGGGGCTTAGAGTAGGTGTAATTAGTTTAAAATTGTTGTAATATTTTTCTTATGTTTGTAAATATTTTTTTATTTTTTGTAACTTAGTTCTTTTTTATTTTTTGTACTTTAGCTAGTTTATTTAATTGTATTTATTTGTAGCAATTGTGTTTAATTAATTTATTGATAGTGTAGTGTTAGGTTAATTGTAGGTAATTGTAGGTAGTTTATTTAATTATTTTATTGATAGGGTAGTGTTAGGTTTAATTATATCTTAGGTTAGGATTTATTTTACAGGTAAATTTGTTATTATTTTAACTAGGTAGCTATTAAATAGTTCTTAACTATTTAATAGCTATTGTACCTAGTTAAAATAAATACCAAGTTGCCTGTAAAATAAATATTAATCCTAAAATAGCTATAATATAATTATAATTTATATTGTAGCTATATTAGGATTTATTTTACAGGTAAGTATTTAGCTTTAAATAGGAATCATTTATTTAATAAGAGTTAATTAATTTCGTTAGATGTAAATTATATTTAAGTTAGGGGGGTGTTAGTGTTAGGGTTAGACTTAGCTTTAGGGGTTAATCAATTTATTAGAATAGCGGTGAGCTCCGGTCGTCAGATTAGGGGTTAATAATTGAAGGTAGGTGTCGGCGATGTTAGGGAGGGCAGATTAGGGGTTAATACTATTTATGATAGGGTTAGTGAGGCGGGTTAGGGGTTAATAACTTTATTATAGTAGCGCTCAGGTCCGCTCGGCAGATTAGGGGTTAATAAGTGTAGGCAGGTGTCGGCGACGTTGAGGGGGGCAGATTAGGGGTTAATAAATATAATATAGGGGTCGGCGGTGTTAGGGGTAGCAGATTAGGAGTACATAGGGATAACGTAGGTGGCGGCGCTTTGCGGTCGGAAGATTAGGGGTTAATTATTTTAAGTAGCTGGCGGCGACGTTGTGGGGGGCAGGTTAGGGGTTAATAAATGTAATACAGGGGTCGGCGGGGTTAGGGGCAGCAGATTAGGGGTACATAAGTATAACGTAGGTGGCGGTCGGCAGATTAGGGGTTAAAAATTTTAATCGAGTGGCGGCGATGTGGGGGGAGCTCGGTTTAGGGGTACATAGGTAGTTTATGGGTGTTAGTGTACTTTAGGGTACAGTAGTTAAGAGCTTTATGAACCGGCGTTAGCCAGAAAGCTCTTAACTCCTGCTATTTTCAGGCGGCTGGAATTTTGTCGTTAGAGCTCTAACGCTCACTTCAGAAACGACTCTAAATACCGGCGTTAGAAAGATCCCATTGAAAAGATAGGATACGCAAATGGCGTAGGGGGATCTGCGGTATGGAAAAGTCGCGGCTGGAAAGTGAGCGTTAGACCCTTTAATCACTGACTCCAAATACCAGCGGGCGGCCAAAACCAGCGTTAGGAGCCTCTAACGCTGGTTTTGACGGCTGCCGCCGAACTCCAAATCTAGGCCTAAGTTAGCTACAAATGTAACTATTAGTTATATTGTAGCTAGCTTAGGGTTTATTTTATCGGTAGGTATTTAGTTTTAAATAGGAATAATTTATTTAATTTTGTTAAATTAATTTCCTTTAATTTAAATTATATTTAAGTTAGGGGGGTGTTAGGGTTAGGTTTAGACTTAGGTTTAGGGCTTAATATCTTTAATATAGTAGCGGCGACGTTGGGGGGCAGATTAGGGGTTAATAAATGTAAGTAAGTGTCTGCGATGTTAGTGCAGGCAGATTAGGGGTTAATACAATTTAACTAGTGTTTGCGAGGCGGGAGTGCGGCGGTTTAGGAGTTAATACATTTATTAAAGTGGCGGCGATGTCCGGTCGGCAGATTAGGGGTTAATAATTGTAGGTAGGTGGCGGCGACGTTGAGGTAGGCAGATTAGGGGTTAATAAATATAATGTAGGTGTCGGCGATGTTAGGGGCAGCAGATTAGGGGTTCATAGGTATAATGTAGGTGGCAGCGATGTCCGGTCGGCAGATTAGGGGTTAAAAAATGTTATTACAGTGTTTGCGATGTAGATGGGCCTTGGTTTAGGGGTTAATAGGTAGTTTATGGGTGTTAGTGTACTTTGTAGCACTTTAGTTAAGAGCTTTATGTTACGGCGTTAGCCCATAAAACTCTTAACTTCTGACTTTTATATGCGGTAGAAGTCTTGACAGGAGAGGGTCTACGCAATTGACGTAAGGGGATTTGCGGTAGCCTCGAGTCGCGGAAGAAAAGTGAGCGGTACACCTGTACCTGTCAGACTCGTAATACCAGCGGGCGTTAAAAAGCAGCGCTGGGATCTCTCAAAGCTGCTTTTTAAGGCTAACGCCAAACTCGTGATCTAGCTGTAAATTAACACTTTATTTTATGTTTTACTTTTTGTGAATTTAATGTTTTTTTGAAAATATACACTCATTTCAAATCTGATGACTGCAGCACTTTCCAAAAAAGTTGGGACTGGGGCAATTTAGGACTAATAGATACGTGACAAGTTAAAATAAGAAGGGGTTGTGAACAGGAAAGGCAATCATGTAATCATAGTATATAAGGGGCCTCCAAAAAAGGCCTAGTCCTTGAAGAGCAAGGATGGGTCGAGGCTCGCCAATCCGCCAACAGATGCGTCAGCGAATAATCCAACACTTTGAAAACAACATTCCCCAAAAACAAATCGGCAGGATTTTGGGCATTTCACCTTTTACAGTGCACAATATAATTAAAAGATTTAAGGAATTCGGTCAAATCTTTGTGCGTGAAGGGCAAGGCCGTAGCGCTGTGGAATCTGTTTGCGCTCTACAAATACCTGATAATAATATTAACCACTTCTGAATGTGAGTGATCTCCGATCCCTCAAACGTCACTGTCTTAAAAACCGTCATGAGTCTGTTATGGTTATACTGACATGGACTCGGGGATACTTTGGTAAACATTTGTCAGTCAACATTATTCGCTGCTTCATCCACAGATGCAAGTTAAGTTACTATGCAAAGCAGAAGCCCTACATTAACACTGTCCAGAAGCGCCGCCGACTTCTCTGGGCACGGTCCCATCTGAGATGTAGCACAGTGGAATTGTGTTTTGTGGTCCGACGAGTCAATATTTCAGATAGTTTTTGGAAAAAACAGCCGTCGTGTTCCAAAGAGGAAAAGTACCATCCAAGCTATCAGCATCAGGTCCAAAAGCCAGCTTCTGTGTGTGTGAAACATATACATATATATGCTATGATTACGGCCCTTGGCCGAAACATGTTAGCGGACTCAATGTTGTGATCGTACTTGTGGCTTCTCCTGGAGTGTTTTTATCTATGTTACAATAAAGACTGTTTGATTTTTAAAGACTGCTGCTAGCAACTTCTTTCTACTACATATATATATATATATATATATATATATATATATATATATATATATATATATTTATGCATGCTACCTAGAGGGGCATAAGAGACCTCTCCCATTATAAAGACAGAAAGCAACACTTACATATGAGGGATAGTGTATGTGTGCTCCTTAATAGCCACTGTCCCTACATTTAGAACAAGGAGGACATACTTTGGGCTTTTGGTGTTTCCTCATTGCTAGTGATGTCATCACACACACAGTGTAATTTACTGTCAGTACACTGAGTTCCTACTTTCATTTTACACATATAATGGAAAAAAAACTCAGAGTTCTTAAGGCTGTATCACATCCTATTATATAAAAGGCCAAGTGTGTTTGTCCGAAGCTGTCATGCGCAGTAGAGACAGCACAAGGACAAACACACCTGGCCTTTGAGTCCTACTCCCTAGCTGATCCATCATCTGCGGCAGAAGTGGGCATGGCCGGGCGTGAGCGGGGGCGTGGCCAATGTGAAGGGGGCGTGACCAGGCGAAAATGGGCATGACGGGGCGTGAAGGGGCGTGGCCGGGCGCGAGATAGCGAGGGGAGAGAGACAGAGAGGAGGAAAGGGGAGAGAGAGGAGGGGAGAGTCGAGGAGAGGGAGAGAGGGGGAGAGAGAGAGAGGAGGGGAGAGAGAGAGAGAGAGGGGGAAGAGAGCGCAAAAGAGAGGGGGGAGAATGCGAAGAGAGGGGGGAGAGAGCGCAAAAGAGAGGGGGAGAGAGAGAGCGCAAAATAGAGGGGGGAGAGTGAGCAAAAGAGGGTGGAGAGAGTGAGCACAAAAGAGAGGGGGAGAGAGAGAGAGCAAAAGAGAGGGGGAGAGAGAGAGAGAGCAAAAGAGAGGGGGAGAGAGAGAGCACAAAAGAGAGGGGGAGAGAGAGAGCACAAAAGAGAGGGGGAGAGAGAGAGCACAAAAGAGAAGGGGAGAGAGAGCACAAAAGAGAGGGGGAGAGAGAGAGAGAGAGAGAGAGAGAGAGCAAAAGAGGGGGGGGAGCGAGTGCGAAGAGAGGGGGGAGAGAGCGCAAAAGAGAAGGGGAGAGCGAGAGCAAAAGAGGGGGGGAGAGAGCACAAAAGAGAGGGGGAAGAGAACGTGAAAGAGGGTGGAGAGAAAGCGCAAAAGAGAGGGGGGAGAGAGCGCAAAAGAGAGGGGGGAGAGAGAGAGAGCAAAAGAGGGGGAGAGAGAAAGCACAAAAGAGAGGGGGAGAGAGAAAGCACAAAAGAGAGGGGGAGAGAGAGAGAGGGGGAGAGAGAGAGAGGAGGGGGGGAGAGAGAGAGAGAGAGCAAAAGAGGGGGTGAGCGAGTGCGAAGAGAGGGGGGAGAGAGCGCAAAAGAGAAGGGGAGAGCGAGAGCATAAGAGGGGGGGGAGAGAGCACAAAAGAGAGGGGGAGAGAACGCAAAAGAGGGGGGGAGAGAGCGCAAAAGAGAGGGGGGGAGAGAGCGCAAAAGAGAGGGGGGGAGAGAGCTCAAAAGAGATGGGGAGAGAGAGAGCTCAAAAGAGAGGGGGAGAGAGCACAAAAGAGATGGGGGAGAGAGAGAGCGCAAAAGAGATGGCGGGGAGAGAGAGCGCAAAAGAGAGGGGGGAGAGAGAGCACAAAAGAGAGGGGGGAGAGAGAGAGCTCAAAAGAGAGGGGGGAGAGAGAGAGAGCTCAAAAGAGAGGGGGAGAGAGAGAGCAAAAGAGAGGGGGAGGGAGAGAGCGCAAGGGGTGGGACCGCTGTACTGCAAAAAATGGCCCGTGTGCACGGGCTTTAGGACTAGTTGTATAAATAAAAAGACATTGTAAAATAAGGTATGTCTAGTTGTGCTAGAGATTGCCATACATAGTATTGTACGTTAAACAATACATTGCTCAGAAATATGCTCTGCCTACATTTCCTTCTATTTCTTTAACTTACATTTTCCATAATTCACATCCCTTATTTTCATGCAGAAAAACATTGTAAAAAACCCCATAATTTCCTTAATGTATGCTAGAAAATGTTGGGTTTCAATTAATCTTCAATCCAATAAATCATGATATATATTTATTTACAGTATATATAAATGTTGCTTGTATATTTAGAATGATCACTATGACCGTGCATAAAGACTGCACGTAAGCCCTTATATTTACATTATGAGACAGCACATACTAAAAGGCTTTGACAAGTGTATGGCACGTGGTTGCTAAGTTCCAGCTGGCAATCTTGTGATTAGTGGCACTGAGAGGTGTGTGGGGGGTGTGTGTGAGGGGAGTGTCAGTAAACAAGCAATCGTTTGAGCTTATTTTACTTCTCAATAGTTTTATGTTTTAAAGTGTTGGAAGAATGCAGTCTAACTTGGCAGAAATGGGGTGTTGTGTAACTGCTGTGCTACTGGTTGAAGGTTGAAAAACCAGATTTTTGCCAGTTTAGGCACAAAACCTAAAACAGTATAGACTTCTTACTTAGGAGTCATTTGATGAATTCTGAATAAATTAAGAAAAACATAAATACACATGCAGTTGGTAACATATACTTATAGAAAGGGGATTGTACAAGCATATATAAAGCAAATGTTTTGCATAACAGGTCACATTGGAATTTTTTCCACTCTGGAGAAATGTACATTTTAGAAATGCTACTAATAGGAAAAAAAAAACTGTATACAATATTTAGGCATGAATAATCTTCACATAAGCAATGCCTTTATTTGTCTTGCAGATTTACCAATGTGCACTAACAATAGGCATATAATATTGTGCACATTTAGAGACACATCTGCAGGTCTCTATCTTGTACATCTCTACAATATGCAGGTTTTTCTAATTAATCTATCTATCTATTTATCTGTCTCTCTCTCTCTGTCTGTATGCATTATAGTGTTACATATCTCTGCATGAGCTGTAGCTTTTTTGTCCCACAGTCTTTACATGTTCTAAATAATTATAAGAAGATTGTGGCATTGTTCCTAGAAGGTGAATCAAACGGTATCATCTTTACACAACTTTGTAAACAATTATTTTGCATTTTATGCATCTGTATAAGACCTGAATAGTTTGCTATTGTTGAAATTGAACTCTAATTTTACAAGTGCTGGATTCAGTTGTCAGTAACCTATCCTCCTCACTTTGGCCTAGTTCACAAGTGACGTGTGGATACTAGAGTGGGATACGATATCAATATCGCTGCACAGCACTAAAATTAGCACCTCGTATGAGGTAAGGTGAGTGCCCAGGTTTAAAGGTGATTCACTGTATAGGAAGTTCTATGTCCTGGTATGTCTCTGGGAGCCTGTTGTTCAGAATTGGTCCTTCCGTTAAGATTCTTTATAGGAATGAAGATCCTGGACTCTCTTTAGGTAGAAGAATGTAGACTGTAATCCGTCTTTTATATCTTTCTTCAATGGTGGCAGGAATACTTGATTCTTATTTGTATTATCCTTAAGAGAGAGGTGCCTTTTGGTGGTAAGAATCCCCGTTCTCTCAGCATGCAGTTCGTTAAGGATTGTACATCAGGCTTTTTCCCCAAACTCTTCACCTCATGTAATCCAGAGAGATATAAAAGACGGATTACAGTCTACATTCTTCTACCTAAAGAGAGTCCAGGATCTTCATTCCTATAAAGAATCTTAACGGAAGGACCAATTCTGAACAACAGGCTCCCAGAGACACACCAGGACATAGAAGTTCCTCTACAGTGAATCACCTTTAAACCTGGGCACTCACCTTACCTCATACGATTGAGGTAACAGCTGGTAAGCAGTAATTTCTCAATTGATTCAACATCTGTGATGAAATTCTCCAACAAAGACTAACATTTGATATACATATATTCATAATATATATTGTTAAGCTGAGCGCCTCTACTTTTATATTGATTTTTCTCTTTCTATACTCTTTTTACAGAGTCAGGGGTACTCTGTTTCAATATAGAGGCAGCATGCTAGATGCATACTGGGTTTTGTTCAAACTCACAAGACTCAGAGACGCTAATTTTGGGACAATTTTTTTCTATATATCTGAGAACCATTTTCCTTGAAATAATCCACTTATCCTAGTTTTTAGCGCAGGTGACCTCTTTCTCTTATATATATATATATATATATATATATATATATATAAATATATATTTAAAAACAAAAATAATATTTTCTGCCAAGTAAAGAACATTGAAACTTAAAGTATACCTAACGCACCTTCGACCTAATGCAGTTGGTCTAGCACAGCTTCAGGTTAGTGTGCAAGCGATAAAACTAAAAGGCTTTCTTTAGCACGCCCCATAGAAGTCTATGGAGAAAGGGAGTTAGCATGGTGTCGATATCTTCTTACGCTCGTTCACCAACTTTTTTACTGTCATGTTGTAATGCCAGCGCTAACATGTAAGTGCTATTGATTTACCTTGAGCGCCGTTAGCACTCACAAGCAATACAAATGTATCACTCCACTTGTAATCTAGGCCTTAGAACGGTGTTGTCATGAGATGCAGGACACAGCATAGAAGGTACAACACTATTTTATTGCAGAGCATGGAAGTATATAGCTGGTACAATACATCTCACTTAGTAACTGCGACATAGACAATAACGGACCTAAAACATGCCCCCATCCAGTGACGTCACTTCCCACTCTCATCACATCTTCCCCCATTTCAAAGGACAAAGCATTTTTTTTTCATTTGGATACATCAAATAACAAGGTATGCAAGAAGCATACAACAGTTTTGTATAGTATATAACAAATAACAAGTTAAAGAGTATATCTGTATAAACAACATGAATTACATCCTGACTTGAACATCGGGGTAGACTACCCTAGTCAGTGACCATGGGATTATTCTGCCCATACTTCCGGTCACTGCTCTAACTAGTGCTAATCCCGATATCGGGCCGGAAGTTTCACCACTCTTCCACTTGATGTAATTGTACATGAACTGTCCTCTGATACAGAAGAAGGTGATTGAGAGTCTGCTGGAGGCAAAGACGTATCCCTGCTGTGATCTTGCTGAGGGGAAGGCACCCCTCTTAAAACAGGGGATCCCAACGGCGGTGGTACTGAGGCATCCAATTCCAAACTCTCAGGTACAGGCTGAAGATGTTTTCGACGTGTGACTGTCCCTCCATCAGTAAGGACTACATAAGACCTTGGTTCCGGAGAGCGTCCAATTACTGTAGCAGGTGTCTTCCATTTCTTCTCATCATCCAGTTTAATGCTGACACTTTGCCCCGCATTCAGCTCCTGCAAGGGCATCACAGAGTGTCTCCTGTCGTAGAAGAATCGATAGCCCTTTTTTGCCTCTTCATCCCTTCAAAGGACCTCGTCCCAAGGAATAGAGCTAGTTGGCTGGAAGACACCCACAGAGGGTAAGGTGGTGCGAATCTGATGTCCTAGCATCAGTTGTGCCTGGCTAAAACCCGTGGCTTGAATGGGAGTCGCCCTATAGGACAAGAGGGCCAGGTACGGCTCAGATTGCTTCAAAATTAACTTTGTTGTTTGAACTGCTCTTTCAGCCATTCCATTGGTCTGCGGGTAATGTGGACTCGATGAGGAATGGAAAAAATCATATTCTCTGCTGAAAGAACTGCATTCCGTTATCACTCACAAACTCCATTGGTATGACCCACCGGGCAAACAAGCTCTTGAGACGAGTGATAATGGCTTGACTTGTGATTTCATTCAAGGGTGCAATCTCCAAATACCTGGAATATTAATCAATCATGACTAGGTACTTTTTCCCATGCAGTTCCCACAAATCAGCCTGCAGGCAGCGGAGTAGAAATCAAGGGCTCCCTTCTCTGAGTAGGCCTGAGTAGGCCGGCGTTCCCGGCAAAAGGCACATTTTGACACATGGCTTGCATACTGCTGTAGCTGCCCTTTCTCTGCACTTTGTAATGCCCAAGTGGCCATCATGAATCCTGCTTAACATCTCCTGCCGCATGCTAACAGGAATAACAATGCGGTCCTGGAACAGCACCAACCCATCCAGCTCTGTGAGCTGCAACCTTTCTGACTGGTAAGAACTTAAAGACATCCAGGCTGCCTGACTTTCGGGCCAACCTTCTTTTATGTACTTAATAACTTCTTGAAGGTCTTTATCTAAATATGTCTCCTTTCTTATTTGTTCTAGCTTCCTTGAAGAAATGGATTTGGAGGCCAGAACTGAATCTACATACACTTTCACATCTGATTCCATTGAAGATTCTTCAGCAGCAGCCAGCGGGAGCCTGGAAAGTGTATCTACCACAACCAGTTGTTTCCCCGGCACATGCACTGCCTGAACGTTGAACCTGAGCAGCCTCATTAGAAGTCTCTGGCATCTTAGGTGTGTTTTGTCAATATCATAGGAGTTGATTAGAGGGACTAGCGGTTTATGGTCAGTCTCCAGACTAAATTTCTCTAAACCCATTAAGTAACGCTAAAAGCGCTCACAGGCCCAAACTGCAGCCAGACACTCTTTCTCAATTTGGGCGTATTTCGACTTAGCTGCCATCAGTGTACGGGAACAGTAGGCGATGGGCTGTAGTTTGTTCTCATTTAACTGCAGGAGGGCGTCCCCTAACCACAGTCTTTTTGGAAGGGTTATAGAACCCCAACACTGGGTCAGACCCCAGCAGGGACTTGACCTGCACAAAGGATTCTTCCTGTGAAGGTCCACAGACCCAGGCAATATCTTTCTTTAGCAACTCTGTGATAGGGTGTAGTATTGTGGATAAATCTGGAAGGAACCTGCCCACATACTTTACAAGGTCCAATATTTGTCTCAGCTCATGTACATCAGAAGGACTTTTCATCTGTTCAATAGCACATATTTTATCGGGGTCCGGCTTGATGCCATCCCCATTGATGATATGCCCAAAGTAACATAACTCAGCTTTCCTAAAATGGCATTTCTCCTTATTTAATTTCAGCCCGGACTCTCTATTGGTCTGCAGCGCACAGTTCAATCGCTGATCATGTTCTTTCAATATAGACCCATACACCAAGATGTTGTTCATGACAACTGCCGTGCCCTTGTGGTCTCTTAGGAGAGAACTAATTTCTGTTTGAAAGATTTCAGGAGCAGAGGATATCCCGTAGGGGAGGCTGCAGAAGCAAAACTGACCTACCGGTGTAATGAAGGTAGTCAGTTTACGGCACTTTGGATCTAGAGGTATCTGCCAGATCATTGGAAGCATCCAGTGTAGAGAAGAACTTCGCCCCAGCCAATTTCAGAGCTATGTCTTCAAGTGTCGGCAGCACATATCTCTCTCTCTCTCTCTTCTCCGCCTCATTCAGCCTTTTCAAGTCTACGCAGATGCGTACCTTCCTGTTTTTCTTCGCAACAGGCACAATGGGGGCACACCAGTCAGTTGCTTCAACAACCACTTCAATAACTCCCATATTCTTCATACGCAGAAGTTCCTTCTCCACTTGCGGCATGAGCGGGAACGGAATTCTGCGTGGAGTGGTAATGCTGTATGGGACTGCGTCACTTTTAAGTGATATTCAGACTGGGTTGCAATTCAGTAGGCCCAATTCACCAAACATATCTTCTAAAATCTCATTCACTCTGGCGACTAGGCCCAAACCACAGGCTGCTTTTCTGCTCAATAGGTTGTTAACACACTGACCTCTAATCACATGCACCCACATAGTGAGTTTTACACACCACTTCAAAATGGCCCATTCCGTTACATTTTCTACAGCTTTTGTCTTTAGCAGGGCATATGACACTCTCATCATGGGCACGGTTGCACTGTGTGCAGCGAGCATGTTGCGCCATCCGCTTCTGGGCCTATCTGTTGCCCTTGGTCTACCGCTCACACTGTGCCTTTCACTAGCAGCTCTCCTGCACAGCTGCACTTCATCCACAATACTCTCAGACCTTTGCTTTTTCACCAGTTCACTCTGGCGGGCCATCCTAATAGCCCCATCTAATGTTAATTCAGCCTCTAACTGTAGCTTCAGTGAGACTTCAGTGTCTGCAATTTCTATGACTATTCTGTCTCTGATTTGCTCCTCTTTAGCAACACCAAACTCACAGAATTCAGCTAGTTCATACAGGCTGCGCACAAATGACTCCACAGATTCTCCCACACGCTGGGCACGTTTATGAAAACAAGCCCTCTCATGAATCGCATTTCTAATGGGCACAAAGTGGGCACTGAGTTTGTTCATAACTATGTCAGTCAAATTCTTCCCGTTCTTGGAAAGCAAAGGCATTGAACACTGGCTCCACATCTTTCCCCATAGAGTATAAAAGAGAATTAACTTGTACTTCACCACTCTCCTTGTCCAGCTTGGAAGCAATCCTGAAGCGCTGAAAAAGCTGACGCCATGTGGGCCAAGCTGCAGGCTGAGAGAAATCAAAAGGCTCAGGTGGGGTAAACTTCGACATCGTCATCAATCAGGAAACAGAAGCGCAGGCAAGAACTTCTGACACCATGTCATGAGATGCAGAACACAGCATAGAAGGTACAACACTATTTTATTGCAGAGCATGGAAGTATACACCTGGTACAATACATCTCACTTAGTAACTGCGACATAGACAATAACGGACCTAAAACACGCCCCCATCCGGTGATGTCACTTCCCACTCTCATCACAGGTGTCCTTAGGAGTAGTGTTCCAAACAGAGATACATTTTGCATGATAGTCACAGTTTTTGTAGCTTTGCCCCTCTTTCCTACCACAGCTTTTTCTACCTTATAAATGTCCCAGAATCACAAAGTGAAACCTGTGAATCGTCTGAACAGTAATAATAATAAAAAAATTTTTTAATGACAAGCGAGCATGTTAGTTTTTATACACAACATGGGCTATCAATGCCAACTACCTATTATATAAAAATGTTTATTTTATATGATTTGTATATATTGTATGATAATATAAATATAATATTACATTAAAGGGACCTGAAACCCAAAAAATTCCTTTCACGATTCAGATAGACAGGGCCGCCATCAGGGGGTGACAGGGATGACTCCTGTCAGGGGCCCAATGGGCCAGGGGGGCCCCATAAGGCAAGAACTAAAAAAAAAAAATATTTTTAGATTTTGGCAGCCACCAGTGGGTACTACAGCAGAGTGCTAATTGAGCATGGGAAATGTTATTACAATGAGTAAAGTATTAGCATTTGAGAGGATTTCTGAGTGTGCACTAAACCAATATGCACAGTGTGAGACAGACTTGGCACTTTGTTTGTACAGTGTGTGCCTGAGTCAGACCGCAGATCACTTTCATTTGCAGAGGAGGTAGGACTTACTTAGCAAATGTTTTTTATTTCTTTGTTTAATTTCAGATTGTAACTTCAGTGTGGTAGTAGTTGTATGGTGGGGCCAGGGGTCCATAAAACACATTTTTTTTAGCAGCAGTGTATTTATTATTATTTGACAATGCTAAAGAAATTCTATATTTAAAACCATGCAGAAATGTTTCCTCCTCAATACACAAATGGTAGATGTCCTTTTGGCAGATATGCATTATATATATATATATATATATTACATTCCAGTTTACTGCCCCTTTATGCAAGGACTTTCTAGCTGCAAGGAGGCATTGTATCTAAGATTTTTACATTTGCATAGCATGTTATACTCTCAGACTAAGATTGCTCATTGTTTGAAATGAGACAGGTTAACTTAAAACTGTTCAATTTACACTACATCTGACTTAATTTTGAAATACATACCAACTAAATCCTGCATTTAACCAGATCTAATGGTATGAGTACCACAGCTTATGGTTCCACCAAGACCATATAGAGTACAGCATTTTCAAAATCCATAAGTACAGCTGACAGATGGGAACATTTGTACACTATATTTGAAGTGGTGCTCTTGGTTGGGGAAAAATCAAACAAACATATGTCAACCTTTTAAAAGTACTTTTCTTCATCTAGTTATCTACCCAGATCATTAATGTACAATTTTGAATTCACAGAATTATTTTGTTTGCACATTTTCAAATATGATTCTTTAAAAAGTGATCTCTTAATTTCCGTATTTTTTTTTATCATGCATGTCACACACTGTTGATTTAGGGGATGCAAGGTGCATAAATGTTTGCTCCTGTGAGTGTTTCTGTGGTGTCTGTATTTATGTCTTTGTGCTTTGGTTTGTGTCTCTATGAGTGTGTATGTATTTTTTTTCTGTGGGTCTCTCTGTGAGGGTGGGTGTGTATGTCTTTATGCATTTTCTGTGGATGTCTGTGAGGGTGTGTGCATATATCTTTGAGCTTTTTCTATGGGTGTCTCTGTGAGGGTGTGTGTATGTTTGTGTTTTCTGTGGATGTCTCTGTGAGGGTGTGTGTTTTCTGTGGGTGTCTCTGTGAGGGTGTGTGTATGTCTCTTTGTGTTTTCTGTGGATGTCTCAGTGAGGGTGTGTGCATGTATGTCTTTCTGTGTTTTCTGTGGTTGTCTCTATGTGTGTTTATGTCTTTGTGTGTTTTCTGTGTGTGTGTGTGTGTGTATGTCTTTGTGTGTTTTCTGAGGCTGTCTCTGTCTGTGTTTCCTTGGGTGTATGTGCAAGTTTGAGTTTGTGTGTGTGTCCATTGTTTAGGCAGTTCAGGCCTTTCCTTTCAGCCACTGCATGCTGTTATCATCATTTAGTTGGCATCTTCCTTTACAAAAAGATAATCAGAACTCCATATTTTGTTTTCTAAATCTCCTTTTTTTACAAAACTGTAGTTTACCTCATTACTTGTCGTCAGGTCAATGTAAACAAGTACTGAGTGTCTGTTTGGGTGTCTGTGTCTGAGTGTGTTTCTTTGCGTGTCTGCTAGAGTTTCTATATGTGAATCCTTATGTGTGAGTGTGTGTGTGTGTATGTTACTACCTTTACAACATTTCAAAGTTTAAATAGACACTTAAGAATAAAGTGCATATATGTTTTAGTCACTTGGTCAAAAATTGCACATGTTAAAGGAGGGGGGGGGGGGCCTGATCAATGGCTAAGTCAGGGGCCCCAACATTTCTGGTGGCGGCCCTGCAGATAGAGAATACAATTTTAAACAACTTTCTAATTAACTTTTTTTATCTAATTTGTTTAATTGTCTTGGTACTGGTTTCTAACTGAAAACATGGGTGAGCCAATGACAATCTGTATATATATATGTATATATATGTAAAATTATGTATGTATGTATATATATATGTATGTATATATATATATATGTATGCACGTGTGTGTATGTATGTATGTATATATGTATGTATGTATGTATATATATATATATATATATATATATGCCTCCACAGATCAGCAGCTAGAACCTAGGTTCTTTGCTGCTCCAGAGCTTATCTAGATAAACCTTTCAGCAAAGGATAACAAGAGAAGGAAGCAAGCTAAATAATAGAAGTAAAATGTAAAGTTGTTTAAACTTGTATTCTCTGGGGGGTAGTTATCAAGCCGTCAACCTCAAATACGCTGGAATTCCGCAGCATATTTGTGGCGTATTTGTGGCGAGGCTGATTCGCCTTAGTTATCAAAGGCTAGAGACCGGCAAAAGTAGAATTTTGTGACGTAAGCTTCGATCCGCCGGACTCAGTCCGACACAGATCGATTCTTACGTCACTCCAGATGGAGGCGGCGGATCCCATAGGAATCAATGGGAGTCTGACCATAGCGAAAGTACAAGTTTGCTGCTGCCAGACATCCCATTGATTCCTATGGGAGCTGTCTACACCTAACACCCTAACATGTACCCCGAGTCTAAAAAACCCTAATCTGTCCCCCCTACACCGCCGCAACTAAATACATTTATTACCCCCTAAACCGCCGCTCCCGGAGCCCACCACAAGCTACTCTATACATATTAACCCCTAAACCGCTGCTCCCTGACCCTGCCGCAACTATAATAAATGTATTAACCCCTAAACCGCCGCTCCCGGACACCGCCGCAACCTACATTATACCTAGTAACCCCATACTGCCCCCCCTATACCGCCGCCCTCTATAATAAAGTTATTAACCCCTATCCTGCTGATCCCGGACCTCGCCGCAACTAAATAAATAGTTTAACCTCTAAACCGCCGCTCCCGGACCCCGCTGCAACCTATATTAAACTTATTGACCCCTAATCTGCCCCCCCCTACACCTATAATACATTTATTAACCCCTATCCTGCCCCCCCTACACCGCCGCCACTGTAATAAAATTATTAACCCCTAAACCTAAGTCTAACCCTAACCCTAACACCCCCCAACTTAAATATTAATTAAATAAATCTAAATAATATTTCTATTATTAACTAAATTAATCCTATTTAAAACTAAATACTTACCTTTAAAATAAACCCTAAGGTAGCTACAATATAAATAATAATTAAATTGTAGCTATCTTATTATTTATTTTTATTTTACAGGCAAATTTCAATTTATTTTAACTAGGTACAATAGCTATTAAATAGTTATTAACTATTTAATAGCTTACCTAGCTAAAATAAACAGAAATTTACCTGTAAAATAAATCCTAACCTAAGTTACAATTACACCTAACACTACACTATACTTTAATAAATTATTTCTATTTAAAACTAAATACTTACCTGTAAAATAAACCCTAATATAGCTGTAATGTAATTAATAATTACATTGTAGCTATTTTAGGATTTATATTTATTTTACAGGTAACTTTGTATTTATTTTAGCTAGTTAGAATAGTTATTAAATAGTTATTAACAATTTAATAACTACCTAGCTAAAAGAAATACAAAATTACCTGTAAAATAAATCCTAACCTAAGTTACAATTAAACCTAACACTACACTATCATTACATTAATTAAATAAATTAACTACAATTAAATACAATTACATAAACTAACTAAAGTACAAAAAATAAAAAAAAGCTAAGTTACAAAAGATAAAAAAAATAAGTTACAAACATTTAAAAAATATTACAACAATTTTAAGCTAATTACACCTAATCTAAGCCCCCTAATAAAATAACAAAGCCCCCCAAAATAAAAAAATCCCCTACCCTATTCTACATTAAAAAAGTTCAAAGCTCTTTTACCTTACCAGCCCTTAAAAAGGGCCTTTTGTGGTGCATGCCCCAAAGAAAACTGCTCTTTTGCCTGTAAAAGAAAAATACAACCCCCCCAACATTAAAACCCACCACCCACATACCCCTAATCTAACCCAAACCCCCCTTAAAAAACCTAACACTACCCCCCTGAAGATCATCCTACCGTGAGTCGTCTTCACTCAGCCGAGCCACCGATGGAACTGAAGAGGAGATCCGGAGAGGCAGAAGTGATCTTCCAAGCGGCGCTGAAGAAGTCTTCCATCCGGACGATGTCATCTTCCAAGTGGGGTCTTCAATCTTCTTTCTTCAGGATCCATCTTCATCCCACCGACGCGGAACATCCTTCTTGCCCGACGGACTACCGACGAATGAAGGCTCCTTTAAGGGACGTCATCCAAGATGGCATCCCTTCAATTCTGATTGGCTGATTCTATCAGCCAGTCGGAATTAAGGTAGGAAAAATCTGATTGGCTGATTGAATCAGCCAATCAGATTGAAGTTCAATCCGATTGGCTGATCCAATCAGCCAATCAGATTGAGCTCGCATTCTATTGGCTGTTCCGATCAGCCAATAGAATGCAAGCTCAATCTGATTGGCTGATTCAATCAGCCAATCAGATTTTTCCTACCTTAATTCCGATTGGATGATAGAATCCTATCAGCCAATCGGAATTGAAGGGACGCCATCTTGGATGACGTTCCTTAAAGGAGCCTTCATTCGTCGGTAGTCCGTCAGGCAAGAAGGATGTTCCGCGTCGGCGGGATGAAGATGGATCCTGAAGAAAGAAGATTGAAGACCCCGCTTGGAAGATGACATCGCCCGGATGGAAGACTTCTTCAGCGCCGCCTGGAGGATCACTTCATCGGATGGAAGACTTCTTCAGCGCCCCTTGGAGGATCACTTCTGCCGCTCCGGATCTCCTCTTCAGTTCCATCGGTGGCTCGGCTGATTGAAGACAACTCAAGGTAGGATGATTTTCAGGGGGGTAGTGTTAGGTTTTTTTAAGGGGGGTTTGGGTTAGATTAGGGGTATGTGGATGGTGGGTTTTAATGTTGGGGGGGGGTTGTATTTTTCTTTTACAGGCAAAAGAGCAGTTTTCTTTGGGGCATGCCCCACAAAAGGCCCTTTTAAGGGCTGGTAAGGTAAAAGAGCTTTGAACTTTTTTAATGTAGAATAGGGTAGGGAATTTTTTTATTTTGGGGGGCTTTGTTATTTTATTAGGGGGCTTAGATTAGGTGTAATTAGCTTAAAATTGTTGTAATATTTTTTAAATGTTTGTAACTTATTTTTTTTATTTTTTGTAACTTAGCTTTTTTTATTTTTTTTACTTTAGTTAGTTTATGTAATTGTATTTAATTGTAGTTATTTGTAGTTAATTTATTTAATTAATGTAATGATAGTGTAGTGTTAGGTTTAATTGTAACTTAGGTTAGGATTTATTTTACAGGTAATTTTGTATTTCTTTTAGCTAGGTAGTTATTAAATAGTTAATAACTATTTAATAACTATTCTATCTAGCTAAAATAAATACAAAGTTACCTGTAAAATAAATATAAATCCTACAATAGCTACAATGTAATTATTAATTACATTGCAGCTATTTTAGGGTTTATTTTATAGGTAAGTATTTAGTTTTAAATAGGAATAATTTATTAAAGTATAGTTTAGTGTTAGGTGTAATTGTAACTTAGGTTAGTTTTTATTTTACAGGTAAATTTATCTTTATTTTAGCTAAGTAGCTATTAAATAGTTAATAACTATTTAATAGCTATTGTACCTAGTTAAAATAAATTGAAAGTTGCCTGTAAAATAAAAATAAATCCTAAAATAGCTACAATATAATTATTATTTATATTGTAGCTATATTAGGGTTTATTTTAAAGGTAAGTATTTAGTTTTAAATAGGATTCATTTAGTTAATAATAGAAATATTATTTAGATTTATTTAATTAATATTTAAGTTAGGGGGGTTTTAGGGTTAGTGTTAGACTTAGGTTTAGGGGTTAATAAATGTATTATAGGTGGCGATGGTGTAGGGGGGGCAGATTAGGGGTTAATAAGTTTAATATAGGTTGCGGCGGGGTCCGGGAGCGGCGGTTTAGGGGTTAAACTATTTAGTTGCGGCGAGGTGCGGGATCAGCAGGATAGGGGTTAATAACTTTATTATAGAGGGCGGCGGTATGGGGGGGGCAGGATAGGAGTTACTAGGTATAATGTAGGTTGCGGCGGTGTCCGGGAGCGGCGGTTTAGGGGTTAATACATTTATAAGAGTTGCGGCGGTGTCCAGGAGCGGTGGTTTAGGGGTTAATACATTTATAAGAGTTGCGGCGTGGTCTAGGAGCGGCGGTTTAGGGGTTACTAACTTTATTGAGTTGCGGGAGGCTCCGGGGGCGCCGGTATAGGGATTAGAACAGTGTAGTTAGTGTGGGTGCTTAGTGACAGGCTAGCAATAAAGCTGTAAAAAAGCCGAAGAGCAGCAAGATCGGATGAGTGATAACTATCACAGTCCGCTGCTCATCGCCCCGTACTTGGTGCGCGGCTTTTTGACAGATTTATTGATAACTTAGGCAAATTTTTTCAGGTCCGCGGCGGCGAAGGTAGGCGAGCTTAGGAGGGCATATTGGACCGGCGAAGGCAGGTAAAGTAGACACGTTGATAATTACCCCCCTCTGTCTGAATTATGAAAGAAAATGTTTGGGTTTCATGTCCCTTTAAACTAAAAGCTACCAACATAAAACTTTATAGCACTTAAGTGCCTATGTGGGTATCGAGTCCACGCGCTCCACACAATGCAAAGAGGTAATTTAGGGACAGAACCTATGCAAACTGCTATTAAGATAAACAAGCATTGCGTCACCCCTGTTGCTATTTATAGCAGAGGGTCATCTATCACACACAAGCTACTCAAAAGATGAGCTGACAAAGCATTTTGGAAGCTTTGAAGTAATTGCTAAAGCTATTAATTTCTATGGGAACTGCTATAATATGACTTGCCGTTATGTGAAGTAGCCCATGATGCCTCTACAGACCCCTTTTTGGTAGTAACACCTAAAAGCTGCTGTACACCTGCCTCCATACCACAACACTTAGACATCTAAAACTCAATACAGAGGATCGAAATTATCCTAAGCAATGAGTTAAAGGGACATGATACACAAATGCTAAATAATTTGAAAGTGATTCAATATATCTATAAAAAGCTGACTAGAAAATATCACATGAACATCTCTATGAAAAACAGGAAGATATTTTACATCAAAATTTCCTTAAAAGCCACAACCCATTATGAAGGGCTTTAAGCAGTCAATTCAGATGCTAGTCTAGGACTTGCAAGAAAGTGTGTATTTGGTAGGTGCAGGCATATTCACTTAATTTTCTTCCTCAGTTTAAGGAAGTTAAATATGAACTGTCATGAGATGCAGGACATATGCAGGACACAGCGATGATGGTACAACTCTATTTTATTGCAGAGCATAACAATACACATCTAGTCATGTTGATTGTACTAAACTAACTGCGACACAGACACCGGACCTAAGCCCCGCCCACATACTAGTGACATCACATCCTGCTCTCATCACATCTTCCCCTTTTTTTTAAAGGCAAAGCATACATTTGCATATGATAAATAACAAGGTACACCAACAGGGTATACAACAACATTTTTGTTTTTGAACATTATAAAAACAGATAGATAAGAAAACATGAACAAATAAATTACATCCTGACTTGGACATCGGGGTAGACTACCCTAGTCCACAGTGACCATGGGATTATTCTGCCCATACTTCCGGTCACTGTTCTAGCTAAAGTCAGTCCCTGTATCGGGCCGGAAGTTTCACCACTCTTCCGCTTGATGTAACTTTGCATGAACTGTCCTCTGATACAGAAGATGGTGAACAAGAGTCTGCTGGAGGCAAAGATATATCCCCGCTGTGATCTTGCTGAGGGGAAGGCACCTCTCTTAGAACAGGGGATCCCACCGGCGGTGGTACTGAGGTATCCGGTTCCAGACTCTCAGGTACAGGCTGAAGATGTCTTTGGTTACGGCATGTAACCGTCCCTCCCTCTGTAAGGACTGTGTAAGACCTTGGTTCTGGAGAGCGGCCCACTACCGTAGCAGGCGTCTTCCATTTCTTCTCATCATCCAGTTTAATTCTGACACTTTGGCCCGCTTTCAGTTCCTGTAAAGGCCTGACAGAATGTCTCCTGTCGTAGAAGAAACGATAACCCTTTTTGGCCTCTTCATCCCTCCTAAGGACTTCGTCCCGAGGAACAGGGCCAGGCGGCTTGAAGACACCCACTGAGGGTAAAGTGGTGCGAATCTGGCGTCCTAGCATCAGCTGTGCCGGGCTAAACCCGGTGGCTTGAATGGGCGTCGCCCTGTATGACAAGAGGGCTAGGTACGGCTCAGATTGCTTTAGAATGAATTTTGTTGTTTGAACTGCCCTTTCAGCCATTCCGTTGGCCTGCGGATAATGTGGACTTGACGTGGAATGTACAAAATCATATTCCCTGCTGAAAGCACTGAACTCTGTAGAAGCGAACTGCATACCATTATCACTCACCAGCTCCATTGGAATGCCCCAGCGGGCGAACAAGCTCTTCAGGCGAATGATAACGGCCTGACTTGTGATATCATTCAGGGGTGCAATTTCCAAATACCTGGAATAGTAGTCAATCACAACAAGAAACTTTTTCCCGTGCAGTTCACACAAATCAGCAGCTATTTTCTGCCACGGCCCCGCAGGCAGCGGAGTAGACATCAAGGGCTCCCTTCTCTGAGTAGGCCGGCGTTCCCGGCAAAAGGCACATTTAGACACGTGATTTGCAATGTCGGAGCTGATCCCAGGCCACCACACAGCTGTAGCTGCCCTTTCTCTGCACTTTGTAATGCCTAAGTGGCCATCGTGAATCCTGTTTAACATCTCCTTCCTCATGCTGACAGGAATTACAATGCGGTCTTGGAACAGCACCAACCCCTCCAGCTCCGTGAGCTGTGACCTCTCTGGCTGGTAAGCATTTAAAGACATCCAGGCTGCCCGGCTCTCGGGCCAGCCTTCTTTTATGTACCTTATAACTTCTTGCAGATCTGTGTCCAAATATGTCTCTTTCTTTATCTCTTCCAGTTTCCTTGAAGAAATGGACTTAGAGGCCAGAACTGAATCAACATACGCCTTCACATCCGATTCCGTGGAGGATTCTTCAGCAGCAGCCAGCGGGAGCCTGGATAGTGTATCTGCCACAACCAGTTGTTTCCCCGGCACATGCACTGCCTGAAGATTGAACCTGAGCAGTCTCATTAAAAGTCTCTGGCATCTCAAGGGTGTTTTGTCAATGTCATAAGAATTGATTAGAGGGACTAGCGGTTTGTGGTCAGTTTCCAGACTCCCCCAACCCATAACTGCTTGCATCAGCACTAACCACAGTCTTTTTCGAAGGGTCGTAGAACCCCAGCACTGGGGCAGACCCCAGCAGGGACTTGGCATGCAGGAACGCTTTTTCTTGTGAGGGTCCCCAGACCCAGGCAACATCTTTCTTAAGCAACTCTGTGATAGGGTGTAAAACTGTAGATAAATCTGGAAGAAACTTGCCCACGTAATTTACAAGGCCCAATATCTGTCTCAGCTCATGTACATCAGAAGGGCTTTTCATCTGTTCAATAGCCCGAATTTTCTCGGGGTCCGGCTTGATGCCATCCCCGTTGATGATATGCCCAAAGTAGCATAATTCAGTTTTCCTAAAATGACATTTTTCTTTATTCAGCTTCAGCCCAGACTCTTTGATAGCCTGCAGCACACAACTCAAACGCTGATCATGCTCCTCCACTGTAGACCCATACACTAGAATGTCATCCATGACGACCGCTGTGCCCACGTGGCCACTCAGGAGAGAACTCATTTCCCTTTGAAAGATTTCAGGAGCGGAGGATATCCCAAAGGGGAGTCTGCAGAAGCAGAACCGACCTACCGGTGTGATAAAGGTAGTCAGTCTGCGGCACTTTGGATCCAGGGAGATCTGCCAAAAGCCGCTAGAAGCATCTAATGTGGAAAAGAACTTCGCCCCAGCCAACTTCGGGGCTATATCTTCCAATGTCGGCAGCACAAATCTCTCCCTCTTCACTGCCTCATTCAACCTTTTCAGGTCCACACAGATGCGCACCTTTCCGTTTTTCTTTGCAACTGGAACAATAGGGGCACACCAATCAGTTGCTTCAACAACCTCTTCAATAACCCCCATAGACTTCATGCGCATGAGCTCTTTCTCCACTTGAGGCATGAGCGGGAACGGAATTCTACGAGGAGTAGAAATACTGTATGGGACTGCGTCACTTTTAAGTGCTATACGGACAGGTTTGCAGTTCAGTAGGCCCAACTCGCCAAACATATCTTCAGAGATCTCATTCACTCTGGCCACGAGGCCCAAGTCACAAGCTGCTTTTCTGCTCAATAAACTGTTAACACACTGACCTCGGATCTCATGCACCCACATGGTGAACTTCCTTTGTTTGTACTCACAGCTGGCAAGAAATTTCCCCACACAATCAATACGGCCACCAGGACTATGGACATTTGTAGTAACCTTCGCCAGCTGGGGCTGTCGAGGCAGTTTCATGAATTCAGCAAAAGACATTACAGTGATATCTGCTCCTGTGTCAATCTTAAAATCAACTTTGGCTCCCATTACAGTAAAAGTAACTTTCCAATCTTCCTCTGAGCTTGTCCGTTCCACAACAGACCCCACAAAAGACACTTCCTGACCCTCCTGGTCACTGTCCACCTGCATCTCCTTAATGTATTCAGTTTTACACACCACTTCAAAATGGCCTATTCTGTCACATTTTCTGCATCTTTTATCTCTGGCCGGGCATATAGCACTCTGATCATGAGCCCGGTAGCACCGTGTGCATCGGCCATGTTGCGCCCATCCACTTCTAGGCCTTTCCAGTACTTTAGATCTACTGCTCACACTGTGCCTTTCACTAGTAATTTTCCTAGACTGTTGCACTTCATCCACAATACTCTCAGACCTCAGATCAGCACTTTGCTTTTTCACCAGTTCACTCTGGCGGCCATCCTAATAGCCCGGTCTAACGTTAAATCAGGCTCTAACTGCAGCTTCAGGGAGACTTCAGCATCTGCAATTCCAATAACTATTCTGTCTCTGATTTGCTCTTCTTTAGCAACACCAAACTCAGAGAATTCAGCTAATTCATACAGGCTGCGCACAAATGACTCCACAGATTCTCCCACACACTGATTACGTTTGTGAAAACAAGCTCTCTCATGAATCACATTTCTTTTAGGCACAAAGTGGGCACTGAGTTTATCCATAACTATATCAAAGTTAACTTCTTCCCCTTCTTGGAAAGTAAAAGCATTGAACACTGGCTCTACATCTTTCCCCATGGAGTATAAAAGAGAATTAACTTGTACTTCACCACTCTCCTTGTTCAGTTTGGATGCAATCCTGAAGCGCTGAAACCGCTGACGCCATGTGGGCCAAGCTGCAGGCTGAGAAAAGTCAAAAGGCTCAGGTGGGGTAAACTTTGACATTGCAATCGATCAGGAACAGAAGCGCAGTCCAGAACTTCTGACACCATGTCATGAGATGCAGGACATATGCAGGACACAGCAATGATGGTACAACTCTATTTTATTGCAGAGCATAACAATACACATCTAGTCAGGTTGATTGTACTAAACTAACTGCGACTAGTGATGTGCAGTTCATGAACGAATCGTTCATTTGAACTGGTTCTTTTTACTGAACTGTATGAATCAGTTCACCAGACTGAACTGATTCGTTTGTAACAGTTCAGTTCCTGGGTGGGCCCCGGAGGCGTAAGGCATGTAGGAGGAGGGGCCCGTTGACCGGATGGGAGGAGAAGGCCCCGGTCGCTGGGCGGAGCTCAGACAGGAAGTGACGTGCGAAGACCAGGGCGAGGCTAGGCAGTTCCTGAATTTACCTGGTCGCGGAAGCAGCTCCCGAAGATTGTCCAACAGAAGAATCGGGAATTGAAGATGGAGATCGAAGATTTGCTGGCGAGGATCCGGTCAGCAGCAGCGGAGAAAGGCTCGTCTTGGATACAGGACCGGATCGTCAGGCTCCTGGGCGAAGAAGAAGGCGGAGTGGAGGAAGGTGAAGTGGCTCCAAGATCCAGACCGGTGCGACAGACACGGCCTCCCAATCGGCTCAGCCCAGAGCACAGGCCACAAGGGACGCGGCGCAGACGGAGTCCAAGCAGAGAGGCGAGGCCGGGTAAGAAGTCGGGGAGTGTGTCGGTCGAACAGGCAAGGGCAGTGGGGGACACTCGGCGGCTCATGGTAGAGGCAGAGGTGGAGGCACAGAAAAAAAGGCCATCAGCAGGTATGAGCAGGGTTAATGCCAACGGCCCAGGGGGGCCTCTTTGTACAGGGGGGGAAGGGACAGTGGCGAGGGGGGGGGGGGGAACGGAGCATAATAGTTATGGCACTGGGGGCAATGAAGTAGGCAGCCGGGGAGCAGGAGACACGGAGAGCATGCAGGGCAGAAGGCGGGAAATGGACCCGGAGTATAGCACAGCGGGGCTACCTTTGCAAGCGGGAGATAGGCAGCCGGAAGAATTAAGGGCGGGGCGGCAGCGGGAACCCATAGTGGCTAATAAAGCAGGCACCCAGCCGGGACAGCATAGGGATGGGCAACACAGGGTCGTTCAGGCGGCTTGCGAGGGGAGTGTAAACATAAGGGGGCAACATGTGGCTTTGAGGGGCACGGCGGCCCGTGCCGTTTCACTAGCAGAGACAGTTTTGGAAGAGGTAGGTAGGGAAAAGAGCCCAATATTATTCAATGATGATGGGGAAGGGGGAGAGATGTTTAATGACGGTAATGGTCATTCCGAAAGGGAGAGGTCCAGTGGGGGAAGCAGGGTGGCGAGTGGGACAAGTCAACACTGGCACAGGGCATCCCGCCCCCTTAAGGGTCGTGGGAGTGGGAGGGGCAGCAATAAAAAATACAACCCGAGTGTATATAGCGAACTGGTGTGCATTGAGGAATTCCCGAGCTCTTCAGACGGGGAAGACATGATTCCCCCGTCCCCTGACCATAGGGGGGATAGTTACCATACAAGCGGGCGGGAGCAGGGTAAAGAAATTAATTTACATGGAAGATCAGATGTCGAAAAAAATGTGGGGCAAGCTTTGGAAAAAAGGTTGGATATGAGTAACAATCAGGTTATATATTTAACAGATGCAAGGGTGTCCAGGTTACAAAGTAGAGAATTCAGGGACGGCGGCGAGGACGAGCCTTTCCGCCTAGCAGAATCTTGGACGGACACTATACAGCTGGACACGGGTGAAGAGACATACAGTGAGCAGCCCTCTCGGGTCGGAATGGTAAGTGGCTACGCAAAAAGGGGTAGTGGGGTAAGGGACAGGGGGGTTATGTTCTACACCGGGTGGGGGAGGCGGTTAGGAGTAGAGTTTTGGGGAGGAGCCCTCTGGGGCAGAGGGGAGGTACGGCCAGGACGGCCAGCAAAGGGAGGGGGAGTGTGACACAGAATAGGAGAGGTATAGCACAAAACAGAATTATGGCAAAAAGTGTTGTCAGGGAGCGGGTTGTAAACACACTAAGTCGGGCAAGCGACGCAATACCAAAAATCAATACGGGACCATTTGCCGGGGGTCATGCAGTTGATATATTACAGGTTCACCATCAAGTCGAAGGGCCAGCAGAAAATGAGCAAGGGGAGAGACGATCACAGTGTGGGGGTCCGCCGCAGACGGAAGTGCCGGCGGTGACGGCTTTGGCAGGTGAGAGTTTTTCTTCGTCACAGCGAAAGGGGGAAGGGGCAAGTAGTGATACAGTATCCAGGCAGTTGGTTGAAGGGTTGAGGGCGCTGTTGCGGTCAGTTGAGGCCTCAGCTGTACCCGCGAGTACACAGTTGCCGCTGGAGAGGGCATGGGCCCCGAATGGGGCTGAAGGGCCGATGGTGACGGTGGCTAGGCAAAATGTGGGGCCACAAACGGACGCGGCAGTAGTCAGCAATGGGGAGGTAGTAGCGATGGCACCTTCGGTAGGGCAACAAGGGGGGGCCGAACCCTCGGAGCTCCGAGTGGCGGATACAGCCATGGCTAGGTCATGCTTATGCTCGATTGGTCCATTAGGGCTGCATTTAACAAAGGAGGTTAGGGGCAGGGTATGGTCCAGGGAATATATAGAGTTGTTCTCTTTGCTTCCTTTGGAACAGTTTTTTGAAGTAACAGATGATCCCAAAAAAGACAGCGTTAAAAAAGAGGAAGACGAGAGAAAGAGGCGATATAGGAAGCTACCAAAAACCTTTTCCAATTGGCTTCAATCTTTCGTGATTTACGCTAGTGTTATGTCAGACAGGTTTCCAGAACAGGGAGCTGCCATGTACTGTTATCTAGACGAGATCGCAGCAGCCCAGCGCACATACGGGGGTATGGCGGGGTGGACATACAACGAACAGTTTCGTCAGAGGATGGCCAACAGAATGGTTTGCGAGTGAATTGATAACAAACTTGGTATTCCTAGAATTCTTTCCGATTTTGGTAGCATTGTTTGTTTGGAGCAGTGAACTTCGGGACAAGTCGCTCCTGTTGTTCACGGACAACATGGGTGTCGTGGCTGCAATTAACAGTTTGTCATCATCCTCGCAGGCGGTGATACGGCTGTTGAGGGTTTTTGTGCTGCAGTGTATGAAATTGAACATCTTGGTCAGGGCAAAACACATACCTGGGGTGCAGAACTCAGTAGCTGACGCACTCTCTCGTTTTCAGTGGCAGCGCTTTCGGGAGCTGGCTCCGGGGGCAGACAAGTTGGGGAAGGAAGTTCCAGAACATCTATGGAGCCTTGGCTCGGGGGATTGGCAGATGTGGTAAAATCTTCACTGGCCCCGAGTTCGTGGAGAGCATACGAAAAGATTTGGAGAGAGTGGGAATTTTTGCTAGTTCAGCAGGGAGTCACAGAGGGCGGACAAGGGTGTCAGAACCTCTTGTTGAAATGGATATGGCAGTGGAAGGGGTGTGGTTTATCCCCCTCCGCTATTGAAAAAAGGCTGACGGCGTTAGCCTTCAGATTTAAGTTGATGGGGATGGTCAATATCACCAAGATGTTTTGCGTCAGGCAAATTGTGAGAGGTTTGAAAAAAAAAAGAAGTGGGGCGGATAGTAGAAGGCCGATTTCCTTTTCCTTACTGGCACATCTTTGGAGAGTACTGAAGGTTGTGTGTAAATCCGAGTATGAAACAATACTTTTCCAAACGGCCTTTGCGTTGGCCTTCTTCGGAGCATTCCGGATATCAGAATTGATAAGTTGCTCTAAGAGTGCACAAGGTGGAGTGGGTATTTGTGATATCGAAGTGACGGACTCACATGTGTCCATATTCTTGAAACGGTCAAAAACTGATCAGGGAGGAAAGGGCAAAACGGTGAGGTTGTATCCCACGGGAGTGGAGTTGTGTCCGTGTAGGGCATTGCAAGAATTTTTGGCAATTAGACCAAAGATGGGAGGGTCATTGCTGTTGCATAAGGATAGCGAGGCTTTATCACAATTTCAATTCCGGAGGGTGTTAGGTAGGGCATTAGACACGGCAGGATTCAATCCGGGGGAATTTGGTTCGCATTCCTTTAGGATAGGCGCAGCAACCGAGGCAGCCGCTCTGGGATTGGGGGAGGGAGTGGTAAAAGGGGTGGGGAGATGGTCATCTAAGTGTTATCGGACTTACGTCCGTCCTCATCTGTTGCTATAATCATGTGTACCCCCCCCCCCCTCCTCCTCTTGTCTCACAGAGCCGCTGCAGGTCTGGTTAGTGGGCCATTCTTTCATTTATTGGGCTCGAAGGGCGGCAGGGTACAAGGAAGACGGCCTGCAGCTAGGTATTCCGAAAGAAAAAGCGGTTCTCCGGTGGTTCGGGATTCGGGGCCTGCGATGGGACCAAGTCGTTTTTTCTGTCGTCGGGTATGCCAAACAATTTACACGTCCTGACGTATTGGTCATTCATGCCGGTGGAAACGATCTGGGGTCTCTGCCACAAAAAGAGCTGGTCAGGAGGATTAAGAGAGATATGTCAAGATTACGAGAATTATTTCCCGGGATAAGGATCGTTTGGTCCACAATGGTCCCGCGCTTACATTGGAGAACAGCATGGGACCAGGCTAGGTTGGATAATAGTAGGCGAAAAGTGAACAAATTGGTCACAGCATTTATGAAGAAGATTAATGGGGCAGTGGTCCATCATGGAGACCTAGAGGACGTGGGTAAAGGTGAATTTTACCTACAGGATGGTGTTCACCTGAACGAATTTGGATTACGGCTTTTCATCCTAGCCATTCGGGAAAGACTCCAATTGCTGATGTGATTGGTGGGGGAACTGGGGAAGAGGTGTCTTCCCAGTTGGTGGCGGTGTGCTAGCATCATCAATTGGCAGACCAAGGCAAGAAGTGGTTGGTGGTTAGCCTCCCAATGGGTGGGGAGAGCTAGGTAATTGGCTCCTTGGGCACGGGGTCCCTTGGAGCTGGTATTTGGTGGTTGGAACGGACTTAGCGCCTTGCGAAGTCCTGAGAAAAAGACGGCCTGGTCTAGTAGTGGTGATGATGAATTTTAACCCCTTGGGGTGGGGGGTTAAGAAAAGGGAGTACAGTGATGCTAGCGCATTGAGAGTTGGGTTATTGTTATTATTGTTATTATTGTTATTTTTGTTTTGTTATTGCACTTCGTTTATTTATTGATTTGGTTATTTAAATTATGTTAAATTAATAAACAGGCTGTGGCCAGAATTTTATACCATGATATACGAGTATGTTTCTTTATTCTTAAAGTAATAAGTTATTAATGATGTGGTTTGGTAAAGGGGGCGGTAATGGACGACTCAATAGGTCATGGGTGGGCCCCGGAGGCGTAAGGTATGTAGGAGGAGGGGCCCGTTGACTGGATGGGAGGAGAAGGCCCCGGTCGCTGGGCGGAGCTCAGACAGGAAGTGACGTGCGAAGACCAGGGCGAGGCTAGGCAGTTCCTGAATTTACCTGGTCGCGGAAGCAGCTCCCGAAGATTGTCCCTCCCTCCCTCCCCAAAGAAAAGTAATGTTAAGTTAATAGGATTGTGAGGGTGCAATGGCCTAGGGGCCGTGGCGGTGTGCTAGCATCATCAATTGGCAGACCAAGGCAAGAAGTGGTTGGTGGTTAGCCTCCCAATGGGTGGGGAGAGCTAGGTAATTGGCTCCTTGGGCACGGGGTCCCTTGGAGCTGGTATTTGGTGGTTGGAACGGACTTAGCGCCTTGCGAAGTCCTGAGAAAAAGACGGCCTGGTCTAGTAGTGGTGATGATGAATTTGAACCCCTTGGGGTGGGGGGTTAAGAAAAAGGGAGTACAGTGATGCTAGCGCATTGAGAGTTGGGTTATTGTTATTATTGTTATTATTGTTATTTTTGTTTTGTTATTGCACTTCGTTTATTTATTGATTTGGTTATTTAAATTATGTTAAATTAATAAACAGGCTGTGGCCAGAATTTTATACCATGATATACGAGTATGTTTCTTTATTCTTAAAGTAATAAGTTATTAATGATGTGGTTTGGTAAAGGGGGCGGTAATGGACGACTCAATAGGTCATGGGTGGGCCCCGGAGGCGTAAGGCATGTAGGAGGAGGGGCCCGTTGACCGGATGGGAGGAGAAGGCCCCGGTCGCTGGGCGGAGCTCAGACAGGAAGTGACGTGCGAAGACCAGGGCGAGGCTAGGCAGTTCCTGAATTTACCTGGTCGCGGAAGCAGCTCCCGAAGATTGTCCCTCCCTCCCTCCCCAAAGAAAAGTAATGTTAAGTTAATAGGATTGTGAGGGTGCAATGGCCTAGGGGCCGTGGCGGTGTGCTAGCATCATCAATTGGCAGACCAAGGCAAGAAGTGGTTGGTGGTTAGCCTCCCAATGGGTGGGGAGAGCTAGGTAATTGGCTCCTTGGGCACGGGGTCCCTTGGAGCTGGTATTTGGTGGTTGGAACGGACTTAGCGCCTTGCGAAGTCCTGAGAAAAAGACAGCCTGGTCTAGTAGTGGTGATGATGAATTTTAACCCCTTGGGGTGGGGGGTTAAGAAAAAGGGAGTACAGTGATGCTAGCGCATTGAGAGTTGGGTTATTGTTATTATTGTTATTATTGTTATTTTTGTTTTGTTATTGCACTTCGTTTATTTATTGATTTGGTTATTTAAATTATGTTAAATTAATAAACAGGCTGTGGCCAGAATTTTATACCATGATATACGAGTATGTTTCTTTATTCTTAAAGTAATAAGTTATTAATGATGTGGTTTGGTAAAGGGGGCGGTAATGGACGACTCAATAGGTCAACAGGCAGCATGTAATATGATCCTAGAGTGAGGTCTCTGTTATAACTCTGGTTCTGCTATGAATCACTGAGACCTCACTCTAGGATCATATTACATGCTGTTGAATCAGTGTACTGCATCAGTGTACTGTGTACTGTTAACTCAGTGATTCATTAGCAACTGTGTTATAACTCTGGTTCTGCTATGAATCACTGAGTTAACAGTACACAGTACACTGATTCAGTACACTGATTCAACAGCACAGCAACTAACAGCTCTGCGATACACACATTTAATTACTGTGGAATACATTGGCATAATACAATAATAAAAATAAAAAAAATACCTTGAGTGTAAATGGGTAACTGCCCGATCCCACCCCCCACCCCCCAGGTTTTTAAGTTCTAACTAGCATTAAATTGTAATGTCTAGATTATTGTAATTATTTGTGTTTTAAATTGATTAAACTTTATATATAATTTTCAGGGGAAAATTATTAAGTAGATATGTGTTTTGAGGTGTTTTATATATATATATATATATATATATATATATATATCTGACAACAGGGATTATGTGGTCCACATTCATTGATTGTGACTGAACCTAGGGTTGTCGTGTGTTTATTATTTTATTTTATGTAAAAAATGCAGACAAGGGCTTCAGGATCGGGGGTTTGGTCTGAAGCAACAAGCAGCAGAGAGCAGTACAGACACAGTGACTCAGGACTCATTCTAAATGATTCAGAATCGCTGCGTCTGTACTGAATCTGCGATTCTTCTGCTCTGCCCCTCAAGCGCATCATGTGATCAGTAGGTGAACTGATGAATCGGTTCATGAACCGGTTCAGTTAATCGAACTGTCCGAAATGAACCGATTCATCAGGATGAACCGAACTTCACATCACTAACTGCGACACAGACACCGGACCTAAGCCCCGCCCACATACTAGTGACATCACATCCTGCTCTCATCACATGAACTCTTGTAAAATTAGGGTGGAAACCCACAAGATCATAAAGCAAAGTGTGAACTCAGTGCTGATGATGCTGATTGGCTGTTGTTTTTCTCACTAAACAGAAGACAGTAAAAAGAGTGGCTCTGAATCACAGTACAGTTAATCTGGTTAGTATGGCGTTTGCTGCTATGCTATAATATATAGGGTTTTCTTTCTAGTTTGTACTAGTACTTGACATATATAATTGTTGCAAAGAAGCAGGGTCGGGAACAGTGTTCTCAGAGTAGGGAACAAGAAAAGTGTGTGAGTTAATTGCAGTATAAATTGATTCTATGTCAAATTTCATAACAACCTGGATTTACAAACACTACAGTTAGGTGAAAAAAATTGGAGGTAATATATATATATTACTCCTTATTATGTAATTATAGATAATATAGACACACAGTATATCAATGCATGTATTCATTTCCTGATACAAAAGTATTATGAACATGATGGGTTAAATATGAAAACATAATACATACATATCACATTCTTTTCACTAATTGAGAAGATGTTTGTTTCACAGCTCAGGACTTTGCTATAATAATAATTAGGTAACAATAAGGTCCTTTATGATATATACATTTTACCACAATTTAGTATTTCTTCAAACATAAATTTGTGAAGGAGTGGTGGGTTCAGTAGACATCTTGTCTGGATTATCCAATTAAATCAAAGTCAAATACAGGTTAACCTAAAGTATTTAATTAAGGTGTAATATCCATAATAAGTAGGACACCTGGGGTAGATTTAACAACAGTCGAGTGGACATGATTCGCTGCATCCCGATCGGATAAAGGCCGACATGATACAAGCCCCATTGGCGCTCTGAGTTGCTGCCTTATTTAAGATGCTGGTGCTCTGAGAAAACCTAGCTATTCTTCACATCATGCCCGGTATGCTGTGCTGTAGTTAAGCCCCGCCCACCACAACCGCATTATTTTGTTAAGTATTTGTTCATGTTCAACAAATTTTGTGAGAATTATAAATTATTTATTGTAATATCATATGTTTAATAAACATTGTTTATTATGTATGTATTAGGTTTATATGCAACATACACATTCTTTTTGCCAAATGCCATTTTGCCAATTGCCTTGCAATAAAATACCGGGGAGGCCTCGGGGGCACACTAGTATCTGGTGGTGACGTCAGACTGACTCTGATTTAGTACACATGGCCGCACTACACTGATGCTGTGTGCCGTGTCCACATGACACAGACTGTCAGGAGTAGGAGAGTGATGCCGAGCCCGTCCCAATCCGATCATCTGAGATAAGAGCAGCAGAGCAGACTCAGCAGGTGAGGTCAGACAGAGGACCTTTTTTGGTAGCTGGCTGGCCCAGTATTACTCCGCGGCCGTATATGGGGACAACACATGCCATCATGCGCCAGCGCCTCACAATCTCCTCTTGGTAGGGTGAGTTGTAGGCGGGAAACAACCACTGGTTCAGACTGTAGCAGCAGTACACTGGGTTGATCCAAAAGAGAGGTCAGGAGACAAGCCAGATTCAGGAACCAGGAGAAACGCTGAACAACAGGAATTCAAGTTCAGGACAGATGCTAAAACAAAGCTGGTAAACCACAATGTTAGGGCAGGGAGTGGTCTGTAAAGCTTCCTTAAATAGCAGAGCTAATGAGAAACAATCTACAGGTGGAGTCAGAGAGCTAGCCAGTGCAGGTAGCAGCACAACTAAACTCTCAGCCTGAGCCCTCCGGTGACACAGAGACAGAGCAACTATTAAAAGTCTGGCAAAAATCCTGATATTCCATCATTTTTGGAGACACATTCACTCTGCAAAATTGACCTGGACTGAGTGTTTACACATGATAAATTTCAGAGCCAGAAAGTGCCAGAGACCAGGTACAAAGGCCACTAAATATTACACGCAGAGTCAAATGGGTGAATAAAAATGTGTGTGTAATTGTACTTCCTTTTTCTGTTATTTTATTAACTTTAACATAATAACATACAGGTATACCTCACTCATACAGCGGGTTAGGGACCGGAGCCTCGCTGTAAAGTGAAAACCACCTTAAAGTGAAACAAGGCAGTTTTAGCTTTCTTTTCACTTGCCAGTGCGTTTAAAAACGTGAAAACATGTTTGAACTAACATATATTAGCAGTGCAATAGTGCTGTGTTTAGTTTAACACTAGCACAGCACAGTATTCAGTTAGTATTCAATAAATACTGTTCCTGTAAAATAGTGACAATTACTGTAGTAAAATTTGCAAGACTATAGCACTGAGACACAGATTGCGCTGTAATACTGTAAACAGAGTGAACAGTGCATAACAAGATGGTGCCAGTCACTTTTCTCGCAATTTCACGATGATTACAGCACTGTTTCAAAAACCTTAGAGGTTGAACTTCAGCTCCACAAAGCGCTGTATTAGCGAAGTGCTGTAAAGTGAGGTATACCTGTATATGATAAACAAATTGGACCATAATATTATATTTACAAATAGTAGTTAGCATGTAAACTTTGTTGAATTTACCAGTACAGTATTTTATCAACACATTCCATGTTAGTTTTAAAACTCCCAGCTTGGCCAGAATAAATAATCACCTAGAATACGAGTTTTGCATTATTTTACCCTCCATAGCGCTGTCATTATGAGTTTCTGAAAATCCTCCTTGTGCGGGTGATATAGTGGCATTAAGCTCCATACCGCACAAAAGTCAAGGGCTGCTTTGACGTGCTTGTGCACACTTTCCCCATAGACATCAATGGGGAGAGAGTGTTATAAAAAAAAAACTAACACCTGAAGCACGGAATGAAAAGCGCCGTAACGCAACCCCATTGATGTCTATGGGGAAAAAAAGTTACATTTAAACCTAACACCCTAACATAAACCTCAAGTCTAAACACCCCTAATCTGCCGCCCGACATCGCCGCCACCTAAATAAAGTTATTAACCCCTAATCTGCCACTCCTGAGATCACCGACACCGATATAAAGTTATTAACCCCTATTCCGTTGTTCCCCAACATTGCCGCCACTAATAAGTTATTAACCTCTAAACCTCTGGCCTCCTACATCGCCGCTACTAATAAAAGCTATTAACCCCTATTCCGCCACTCCCCGACAACGCTGCCACTATAATAAATTTATTAACCCCTAAACCTCTGGCCTCCCACATCACCGCCACTAAATAAACCTATTAATTCCTAAACCGCCAGCCCCCCACATAGCAAAAAACTAAATTAAACTATTAACCCCTAAATCTAACAATCCCCTAACTTTAAATTAAAATTACAATATCCCTATCTTGAAATAAATAAAAACTTACCTGTTAAAGTTTAAACTAACAATTAACCTAACATAACTATTATACTAAACTATTATACTAAAATTAGAATAACTACCAATTAAAAAAAAAAAAAATAACACATTAAGAAAACATAACACTACTAAAAAAAATTAAGTCTAAAATTAGAAAAAATAAAAAACACAAAATTACGAAAAATAACAAACAAAATTATCAAAAATAAAAACAATTACACCTAATCTAATAGCCCCATAAAAATAAAAAAGCCCCGCAAAAATAAAAAAACCCTAGCCTAAGATAAACTACCAATGGTCCTTAAAATGGCCTTTTGAAGGGCAGTGCCCTAAAGAAATCAGCTTTTACCTGTAAAAAAATACAAAGACCTCCCAACAGTAAAACCCACCACCCAACCAACCCCCCCAAAAATAAAAACCTAACTCTAACAAAAACCTAAGCTGCCCATTGCCCTGAAAAGGGCATTTGTATGTGCATTGCCCTTAAAAGGGCATTCAGCTCTTTTACATTGCCCTGAAAAGGGCATTCAGCTCTTTTACATTGCCCTGAAAGGGGCATTCAGCTATTTTACTTAAAGCCCAAAATCCTAATCTAAAAAAAAAAACACCCACATTTTTTAAAAAAAATACCTAACACTAACCCTCGAAGAACCACTCACAGTCCGGACATCCATCCTCATCCAGGCGGCAAGAATTTCATTAGCTCTCATCCTTTTGGCTGTTTTGAATAGCCAATAGGATTTCTGTAGCTCTCATCTCTTGCATTAAAGATCCAGTGTACGGCAGTGACCGTATGAAGAGGACGCTCCGCGCCGGATGTCTTCAAGGATGGATCTGCTCCGCGCCGCCGGGATGAAGATAGAAGACGCCGCCTGGATAAAGACTTCTCACCACCTGGATGAAGACTTCTAACCGCCTGGATGAAGATGGATGTCCGGACTTCAGAAACTGTGAGTGGATCTTTGGGGGTTAGTGTTAGGTTTTTTAAAAACATTTTTGGGTATTTTTTTTTTTTTCTAGATTAGGGTTTTGGGCTTTGTGTAAAAGAGCTGAATGCCCTTTTCAGGGCAATGTAAAATACCTGAATGCCCTTTTAAGGGCAATGCCCATACAGGGCAATAGGTAGCTTAGCTTTTTGTTACAGTTAGGTTTTTTTTATTTTGGGGTGTTGTTTGGGTGGTAAGTTTTACTGTTGGGGGGTCTTTGTATTTTTTTCTGCCCTACAAAAGGCCCTTTTAAGGGCTATTGGTATTTTATTGTAGGCTAGGGTTTTTTTTATTTGGGGGGGGGGGCTTTTTTATTTTTATAGGGCTATTAGATTAGGTGTAATTGTTTTTCTTTTTGTTAATTTTGTTAATTTTGTTAGTTATTTTTCGTAATTTAGTGTTTGTTATTTTTCGTAATTTAGTATTTTTTATTTTTTGTAATTTTAAACTTAAATTTTTTTAGTAGTGTTAGTTTTTTTTAAAATGTGTAATTTAGTTGATTTTTTTTCATTTTAGTATAATAGTTTAGTATAATAGTTATGTTAGGTTAAAGGGACATAAAACCCAATTTTTTTCTTTCATGATTTAGATAGAATATCAAATTATAAACAACTTTCTAATTTACTTCTATTATCATATTTTCTTCGTTTTCTTGTTATCCTTATTTGAAAAGCAGAAATGTAAGCTCAAGAGTGTGCACATGTCTGCAGCACTATATAGCAGCAGTTTTGCAACAGGAGCACTAGATGGCAGCACTATTTCCAGTCATGTAGGGCTTCAGGCATGTGCATGCTACCTTACCTATGTTTCTCTTCAACAAAGAATAACATGAGAATAAAATAAATTTGATAATAGAAGTAAATTGGAAACTTTTTAAAAAATGTATTCTCTATCTGAATCATGAAAGAAATTTTTTGGGTTTAATGTCCCTTTAATTGTTAGTTTAAACTTAGGTTTTTTAAATTTCACCAGTAAGTTTTTATTTATTTTAAAATAGGGATATTGTAATTTTAATTTAAAGTTAGGGGGTGATACGTTTAGGGGTTAATAGTTTAATTAATTAGTGGCGATGTGGGGGTCTGGCGGTTTAGGGGTTTATAGGTTTAATTAGTGACAGCGGTGTCAAGGAGCGGCGGAATAGGGGTTGATAACTTTATTATAGTGGCGGGGATGTGGGCGGGTGGCAGATTAGGAGTTAATAAGTTTTAAATAGTGTTTGCAATGAGGGAGGGCCTCGGTTTAGGGGTTAATAGGTAGTTTATGGGTGTTAGTGTATTTTGTAACATTTTAGTTATGAGTTTTGTGAAACATTTTTGTTATACAAAATCCATAACTACTGTTCTCAGATGGCGGTATTGATCGTGTTGGTACAGGCTGCAATGCAAGCATTTTAGCCTCACCGCACAACCTGTAATACCAGCGCTATTGAAATCCCACGCAAAAACGTAATTTTTTTGAGTGCAGGATTGACGTTGCGTTACAGGCTAAAATGCTTGCGGTATAGTAATACTGACACGACTCTTAATGGCTGCATTACTGTTTTTATGCTGAAATTTCCATTTTTTTCAGCGTTAAAATTGTAACGCACAACTCTTAATCTAGCTAAATGTTCTTTGTTGAAGTTACATGCCTAAATTGTCATGAAATGTATCAATAATGATTACATTTAAAAAAAAGTCACTTATTCTAACTATATATAGGGCAAGATTTATCAATCCGCATTTGATCGCAGACAGTGGGGAGCATTTGTTCCCCATATTTAACATTGAATGGGTGAACGCTTGTGCAATGCCGCCCCTTACCCTCATGCAACCAATTGCGTGAGAGAAGGGCTAGTCAATCACCCTGGTTGAATGAATCCGGGGTAATTTTCATCTGCCAAGTTCCAACTACAAATTGGTGAGAAAGTTTATGAAGGAGTGATTTAAACGCTGCTTCATAAATATCAGTTGCAAGCTCAAATGAGCGAACCACTGAGCTGCAATGTAGGTTCTGTCTTAAAGTCTGTTTACACAAAATAAACGTACGTTTGCGAAAATAAAAAATGTTTTCTGTGTAGTAACACTTCAAATTAAGCATATACTGTATATATTCAGTTTCACTGTACATTCACTAGATTTGTCACTTTGGGAAATATCATCACTGAAAAGCAGGCCAGCGTTGGGGCACTGAGCTCCACAAGGTGAAGGAAAAGAGGATTTTGTGGTGGAGACACAGGCTTTTCTTTTGGGTCCTAGGTGGAGCAGAGGATCAGCGAAGTTACCCCCTGGATGTATTACTTAACCTGTTACTGCCTCAATATTAAGAGTGACTGACAGTATATTGTAAATATATATATACAGTGGGGGGTAGTTATCAAGCCGTCTACTTTTCTGGCTTCGCCGGCCCAATACGCCCGCCTAAGCTCGCCTACCTTCGCCGCCGCGGACCTGAAAAAATACGCCTAAGTTATCAAATAAAGCTGTCAAAAAGCCGCGGGGCGATGAGCAGCGGACTGTGACAGTTATCACTCATCTGATCTCGCTGCCCTTCGGCTTTTTCCCAGCTTTATTGCTAGCCTGTCACTAAGCACTCACACTAAACTACACTGTTCTATCCCTATACCGGCGCCCCCGGAGCCTCCCGCAACTCAATAAAGTTACTAACCCCTAAACCGCCGCTCCTAGACCCCGCCGCAACTCTTATAAATGTATTAACCCCTAAACCGCCGCTCCTAGACCCTGCCGCAACTCTTATAAATGTATTAACCCCTAAACCGCCGCTCCTAGACCCTGCCGCAACTCTTATAAATGTATTAACCCCTAAACCGCCGCTCCCGGACACCGCTGCCACCTACAGTATACCTTGTAACCCCTATCCTGCCCCCCCTATACCGTCGCCCTCTATAATAAAATTATTAACCCCTATCCTGCTGATCCCGCACCTCTCCGCAACTAAATAAATAGTTTAACCCCTAAACCGCCGCTCCATGAACCCGCCGCAACCTATATTAAACCTATTAACCCCTATCCTGCCCCCCCTACACCGTCGCCACCTATAATAAATTTATTAACCCCTAATCTGCCTCCCCTACACCGTCGCCCCCTATAATAAATTTATTAACCCCTATCCTGCCCCCCACTACGCCGCCGCCACTGTCATAAAATTATTAACCCCTAAACCTAAGTCTAACCCTAACCCTAACGCCCCCCTAACTTAAATATTAATTAAATAAATCTAAATAAATTAACTCTTATTAAGTAAATGAATCCTATTTAAAACTAAATACTTACCTTTAAAATAAACCCTAATATAGCTACAATATAAATAATAATTATATTCTAGCTATCTTAGGATTTATTTTTATTTTACAGGTACCTTTCAATTTATTTTAACCATGTACAATAACTATTAAATAGTTATTAACTATTTAATAGCTTACCTAGCTAAAATAAAGAGAAATGTACCTGTGAAATAAATCCTAACCTAAGTTATAACTACACCTAACACTACACTATACTTTAATAAAATATTCCTATTTAAAAATAAATACTTACCTGTAAAATAAACCCTAAGATAGCTACAATATAATTAATAATTATATTATAGCTATCTTAGGATTTATATTTATTTTACAAGTAACTTTGTATTTATTTTAGCTAGTTAGAATAGTTATTAAATAGTTATTAACTATTTAATAACTACATAGCTAAAAGAAATACAAAATTACCTGTAAAATAAATCCTAACTTAAGTTACAATTAAACCTAATACTACACTATCATTAAATTAATTAAATAAACTACCTACAAATAACTACAATTAAATACAATTACATAAACTAACTAAAGTACAAAAAATAAAAAAAGCTAAGTTACAAAAAATAAAAAAATAAGTTACAAACATGTTACAAATATTACAACAATTTTAAGCTACTTACACCTAATCTAAGCCCCCTAATAAAATAACAAACCCCCCCAAAATAAAAAAATGCCCTACCCTATTCTAAATTAAATAAAGTTCAAAGCTCTTTTACCTTACCAGCCCTTAAAAGGGCCATTTGTGGGGGCATGCCCCAAAGAAAACAGCTCTTTTGCCTGGAAAAGAAAAATACAACCCCCCCCAACATTAAAACCCACCACCCACATACCCCTAATCTAACCCAAACCCCCCTTACAAAAACCTAACACTAATCCCCTGAAGATCATCCTACCTTGAGTCGTCTTCACTCAGCCGAGCCACCGATGGAACTGAAGAGGACATCCGGAGCGGAAGAAGTTAATCCTCCAAGCGGCGCTAAAGAAATCTTCCATCCGATGAAGTCATCATCCAGGCGGCGCTGAAGAAAAGTCTTCGATCCGGCCCATGTCATCTTCAAAGAGGCGCTGAAGAGGTCTTCTATCCGGGCGATGTCATCTTCCAAGCCGGGTCTTGAATCTTCCTTCCACCAACGCGGAACCACCTTCTTCACCGACGGACTACGACGAATGACGGCTCCTTTAAGGGACGTCATCCAAGATGGCGTCCCCTCAATTCCGATTGGCTGATAGGATTCTATCAGCCAATCGGAATTAAGGTAGGAAAATCTGATTGGCTGATGGAATCAGCCAATCAGATTCAAGTTCAATCCGATTGGCTGATCCAATCAGCCAATCAGATTGAGCTCGCATTCTATTGGCTGATCGGAACAGCCAATAGAATGCGAGCTCAATCTGATTGGCTGATTCCATCAGCCAATCAGATTTTTCCTACCTTAATTCCGATTGGCTGATAGAATCCTATCAGCCAATCGGAATTGAGGGGACGCCATCTTGGATGACGTCCCTTAAAGGAGCCGTCATTCGTCGTAGTCCGTCGGTGAAGAAGGTGGTTCCGCGTCGGCGGAAGGAAGATTCAAGACCCGGCTTGGAAGATGACTTCATCGGATGGAAGATTTCTTCAGCGCCGCTTGGAGGATTAACTTCTTCCGCTCCGGATGTCCTCTTCAGTTCCATCGGTGGCTCGGCTGAGTGAAGACGACTCAAGGTAGGATGATCTTCAGGGGATTAGTGTTAGGTTTTTGTAAGGGGGGTTTGGGTTAGATTAGGGGTATGTGGGTGGTGGGTTTTAATGTTGGGGGGGGTTGTATTTTTCTTTTACAGGCAAAAGAGCTGTTTTCTTTGGGGCATGCCCCCACAAATGGCCCTTTTAAGGGCTGGTAAGGTAAAAGAGCTTTGAAATTTATTTAATTTAGAATAGGGTAGGGCATTTTTTTATTTTGGGGGGTTTGTTATTTTATTAGGGGGCTTAGATTAGGTGTAAGTAGCTTAAAATTGTTGTAATATTTGTAACATGTTTGTAACTTATTTTTTTATTTTTTGTAACTTAGCTTTTTTTATTTTTTGTACTTTAGTTAGTTTATGTAATTGTATTTAATTGTAGTTATTTGTAGTTAATTTATTTAATTAATTTAATGATAGTGTAGTATTAGGTTTAATTGTAACTTAAGTTAGGATTTATTTTACAGGTAATTTTGTATTTCTTTTAGCTATGTAGTTATTAAATAGTTAATAACTATTTAATAACTATTCTAACTAGCTAAAATAAATACAAAGTTACCTGTAAAATAAATATAAATCCTAAGATAGCTATAATATAATTATTATTTATATTGTAGCTATATTAGGGTTTATTTTAAAGGTAAGTATTTAGTTTTAAATAGGATTAATTTACTTAATAAGAGTTAATTTATTTAGATTTATTTAATTAATATTTAAGTTAGGGGGGCGTTAGGGTTAGGGTTAGACCTAGGTTTAGGGGGTTAATAATTTTATGACAGTGGCGGCGGCGTAGTGGGGGGCAGGATAGGGGTTAATAAATTTATTATAGGTGGCGACGGTGTAGGGGGGGCAGATTAGGGGTTAATAAATTTATTATAGGTGGCGACGGTGTAGGGGGGGCAGGATAGGGGTTAATACATTTAATATAGGTTGCGGCGGGTTCAGGGAGCGGCGGTTTAGGGGTTAATACATTTATTATAGTTGCGTTGGGCTCCGGGAGCGGCGGTTTAGGGGTTAATATGTATAGAGTAGCTTGCGGTGGGCTCCGGGAGCGGCGGTTTAGGGGGTAATAACTTTATTTAGTTGTGGCGGTGTAGGGGGGGTCAGATTAGTGGTGTTTAGACTCGGGGTACATGTTAGGGTGTTAGGTGTAGACAGCTCCCATAGAAATCAATGGGATGTCGGGCAGCAGCGAACTTGTACTTTCGCTATGGTCAGACTCCCATTGATTCCTATGGGATCCGCCGCCTCCAGGGGTGGCGGATTGAATACCAGGTACGCTGGGCCGTAAAAGTGCCGAGCGTACCTGCTAGTTTTTTGATAGCTAGCAAAAGTAGTGAGAATGTGCCGCACTTGTGTGCGGAACATCTGGAGTGACGTAAGAATCGATCTGTGTCGGACTGAGTCCGGCGGATCGATGCTTACGTCACAAAATTCTACTTTTGCCGGTCTCGAGCCTTTGATAACTAAGGCGAATCTGCCTCGCCACAAATACGCTGCGGAATTACAGCGTATTTGAGGTTGACGGCTTGATAACTAGGCCCCAGTATCTCACAAAAGTGAGTACACCCCTCACATTTTCGTAAATATTTTATTAGATCTTTTTATGTGACAACACTGAAGAAATGACACTTTGCTACAAAGTAGTGAGTGAACAGCCTGTATAACAGTGTAAATTTGCTGTCCCCTCAAAATAACTTAACACACAGCCATTAATGTCTAAACCGTTGGCAACAAAAGTGAGTGCACCCCTAAGTGGAAATGTCCAAATCTGGCCCAAACTGTCAATATTTTGTGTGGCCACCATTATTTTCCAGCACTGCCTTAACCCTCTTGGGCATAGAGTTTACCAGAGCTTCACAGTTTGCCACTGGAGTCCTCTTCCACTTCTCCATGATGACATCACGGAGCTGGTGGATGCTAGAGACCTTGCGCTCCCCCACCTTCTGTTTGAGAATGCCCCACAGATGCTCAATAGAGTTTACATCTGGAGACATGCTTGGCCAGTCCTCAGCTTCTTTAGCAAGGCAGTGGTCGTCTTGGAGGTGTGTTTGGGGTTGTTATCATGTTGGAATACTGCCCTGCGGCCCAGTCTCCGAAGGGAGGGGATCATGCTCTGCTTCAGTATGTCACAGTACATGTTGGCATTCATGGTTCCCTCAATGAACTGTAGCTCCCCGGTGCCGGCAGCACTCATGCAGGCCCAGACCATGACACTCCCACCACCATGCTTAACTGTAGGCAAGACATACTTGTCTTTGTACTACTCACCTGGTTGCCGCCACACATGCGTGACACCATCTGAACCAAATAAGTTTATCTTGGTCTCATCGGACCACAGGACATGGTTCCAGTAATCCATGTCCTTAGTCTGCTTGTCTTCAGCAAACTGTTTGTGGGCTTTCTTTTGGGACGACAGCCATGTAGACCAATTTGATGCAGTGTGCGGTGTATGGTCTGAGCACTGACAGACTCACCCCCCACCCTTTCAACCTCTGCAGAAATTCTGGCAGCACTCATACGTCTATTTCCCAAAGACAACCTCTGGATATGACGCTGAGCACGTGCACTCAACTTCTTTGGTCGACCATGGTGAGGCCTGTTCTGAGTGGAATCTGTCCTGTGAAATCGCTGTATGGTCTTGCCCACCGTGCTGCAGCTCAGTTTCAGGGTCTTGGCAATCTTCTTATTGATTAGGCCATCTTTATGTAGAGCAACAATTCTTTTTTTCAGATCCTCAGAGAATTCCATGTTGACTTTCCAGTGATCAGTATGAGAGAGTGTGAGAGCGATAACACCAAATTTAACACACCTGCTCTCCATTCACAGCTGAGACCTTGTAACACTAATGAGTCACATGACACCGGGGAGGGAAAATGGCTAATTGGGCCCAATTTGGAAATTTCCACTTAGGTGTGTACTCACTTTTGTTGCCAACGGTTTAGACATTAATGGCTGTGTGTTGAGTTATTTTGAGGCGACAGCAAATTTACACTGTTATACAGGCTGTACACTCACTACTTTACATTGTAGCAAAGTGTCATTTCTTTAGTGTTGTCACATGAAAAGATATAATACAAAATTTACAAAAACGTGAGGGGTGTACTCCCTTTTGTGGGTTACTGTGTGTGTGTGTATGTATATATATATATATTTTTTTTAATAGACCAAGTACACCTACCAACTGGCTGTCCATCTCTAATGGTTTTTACAAATGTGGTCATACTTGTAAAAGCTGCAATTACACCAACAAAACAGAACATTTCACATCTTCACAAACAGGCCTTACTTATCGCATCAAACACCGAATAGATTGCACAAGTACCTATGTCATCTACCTTATAACATGCCTACAGTGTTCGGCTCAATATATAGGACTCACTTACCGTCTTTTAAAAGACCGCATTAGGGAACACCTCCTCTCCTTAGAAGAGGTTAAACCAAAAACACCAGTCGCCAAACATTTTAGAAACCATGGACTTCACACAAAACATTTGTTTCACTTCATAGGCATAGATCATATCAGGAGGGACATCAGGGGGGGTGATAGAATGGGTAAATTACTTAGGCAAGAGGCATTTTGGATTTTTACTCTTCAAACAAAATATCCAAAAGGCATCAATAAGAGACAGGACTTAGATTTATTCTTGGACTAGTCAGTATGCTGACAGTGTATTTCCCTCATTGCTTCACATAAGCCCACATTTAGTTCCCTATTAATCCAGAATTAGTGGGTTTCCTCATACTTGACCTATGTCATAGTACCTAGGTTTGAATATGAACACAGCCCATCTAGGTTTTTGTAATAATCAACACAGGAAGTAGATATTCATCTACAGACTCACTAAGTAAATTTGAATATACATTTATCTTCCTTGGAAGAGCAATAGAGTAGATCGTAAGTAGATAATTCGTAAAAGAATTTTATTCCCTTATCTATCCAGCTACACTGTACTGATTTGCCTAAATCATGTATAGATTACTAGACACCAGCCGATAGGGTAACAACATTACTAACATAAGTACAAATTGTACCCTTCTAGCTGATTAGCTAATAACATTATTTATATAGGTACAAAGTGTAGCGTTTATAGAGGATTAGTTAAGAAAAGAAAAAAAGTAACCAAATATTTTATCATTATAATCATTTGTTCAGCAACACAATTTTTAGTTTTGTCTATCCCGTTATATATATAAATGAAAAAAACTTTTTTTAATTTATTTTTATAATTTTCTTATACATTTAACGTGCTCCCCTAGTGTTAAACATATTCATGAGTTTTTCATGTTATATGGCTCTTTAGTGTTCCTTATACCATTATTTTATCCACATCACAATTAGGTAGTTCCTATTATACATTTTTAGCATAACCTACGTATATATACAATTCCTTTTCGCCATCATTATAAATCGATAAGCAATGTTATGCAAAAAGGTTCTGATAAGCATGCACTTAGCAAACACAATATAATGTTTTCTTTATTTGTATTCACTGTATAAATCACATCACTTGTTATTTATGTGTCTCAGAAAATAAGCTTGACAAGACCAACACCTGGTTAAATGTATTTTAACGCTCCTGATTGGCTAACACAATGTATATCACCTCACCAGTTGAACACACCTGTATGATCTCTGATGAAGCGCATTGCACATGCGCGAAACGCGTCAGATCTATGACACCTTACCTTGTATACCACTGAGTGTTCAATCACCTATGCCTGAATAAACCACTTGGTTGAAATCGATCCAGCAGTCTTCAATCCTTTGTTGTTCTTGTATATATATATATATATATATATATATATATATATATATATATATATATATATATATATATATATATATATATATATATATATATATATATAAAATAAGAAGTCCTGAATGAATGACTGGCTGAATGACTGACTGACTCATCAATACCCAGATCAAACCGTTTAACCTAGGAATGTGAAATTTGGAAGGCACGTTGTTTTATGATGTAGGCACCCACTAAGGAAGGATTTTTTTAAATTACGTCCCATAGGGGGTGAAAAAGGGGAGTGTACTTTTTTATGAAGATACCTATATCTAAAAAACTGACAATGTTACAGACGTGAAAATTTGTAGTTAGATTGTCCTTGAAAAATAAAGAAACACGTGTTTTAACAGTTCCCGATAATCCACTTTAGGGGGGTCAAAAGGGGGGCTGATTTATGAGGATACCTATATCTCAAAAACCAAAGATGTTACAGATATGAAAATTGGTATTTCAATTTTCTTTGAAAAATAAAGAAACAGGTGTTTTACCATTTCCCAATAATCCACTTAAGGGGGGTCAAAAAGGGGGGGGCTGATTTATGAGGAAACCTATATCTCATAAACCAAAGATGTTACAGACGTGAAAATTGGTATTTAGATTCCCCTTGAAAAATAAAGAAACAGGTGTTTTACCATTTCCCCAAAATCCTCTTAATGGGGGTCAAAAGGGGGGCTGATTTATGAGGATAACTATATCAAAAACCAAAGATGTTACAGACATGGAAATGGGTATTTAGATTCTTCGTTAAAAATAAAGAAACACATGTTTTACCATTTCCCAAAAATCCACTTTAGGGGGTCAAAAGAGGGGCTGATTTATGAGGATACCTATATCTTAAAAACCAAAGATGTTATAGACGTGAAAATTGGTATTTAGATTTTCTTTGAAAAATAAAGAAACATGTTTCAACATTTCCCGAAATTCAACTTAAGGGGGGTCAAAGGGGGGGGGGGGGTGATTTTTTAGGATACCTATATCTCAACAACAAAAGATGTTACAGACATGACAATTGATATTTAGATTCTCCTTGAAAAATAAAAAAAACATGTGTTTTACTATTTCCCCAAAATCCCCTTAAGGGGGTTTAAAAGGGAGGGGCTGATTTATGAGGATACCTATATCTCAAAAACTGATAATGTTACAGAAGTGAGAATTGGTGTTTAGATTCTCCTTGAAAATTAAAGAAACACATGTTTTAACATTTCCCCAAAATCCACTTATGGGGGGGTCAAAGGGGGGGGGGGGCTGGTTTATGAGGATACCTATATCTAAAAAACAAAAGATGTTACAGACGTGAAATTGGAATTTAGATTCTCCTTAAAAAATAAAGAAACACGTGTTTTAACATTTCCTGAAAATCCACTTAAGGAGGGTCAAAAGTGGGTGTGATTTATGAGGATACCTATATCTCAAAAACCAAAGATGTTACAGACATGAAAATTGGTATTTCAATTTTCCTTGAAAAATAGAAACAGGTGTTTTACCATTTCTCAATAATCCACTTAAGGGGGGTCAAAAGGGGGGGGGGGCTGATTTATGACGAAACCTATATCTTATAAACGAAAGATGTTACAGACGTGAAAATTGGTATTTAGATTCCCCTTGAAAAATAAAGAAACACTTGTTTTACCATTTCCCCAAAATCCTCTTAATGAGGGTCAAAAGGGGGGCTGATTTATTAGGATACCTATATCTCAAAAACCAAAGATGTTAAAGACGTGAAAATTTGTAGTTAGATTCTCCTTGAAAAATAAAGAAACACGTGTCTTAACAGTTCCTGATAATCCACTTAAGGGGGGGCAAAAGGGGGGCTGATTTATAAGGATACCTATATCTCAAAAAACAAAGATGTTACAGACGTGAAAATGGGTATTTAGATTATCCGTTAAAAATAAACACATGTTTTACCATTTTCCAAAAATCCACTTAAGGGGGGGTCAAAAGTGGGTGGGATTTATGAGGATACCTATATCTCAAAAACCAAAGATGTTACAGACGTGAAAATTGGTAGTTAGATTTTCTTTGAAAAATAAAGAAACACATGTTTTAACATTTCCTGAAACTCCTCTTAAGGGGGGGTCAAAGGGGGGTGATTTTTGAGGATACCTATATCTCAACAACAAAAGATGTTACAGACGTGAAAATTGGTGTTTAGATTCTCCTGTAAAAATAAAGAAATATGTGTTTTAACATTTCCTGAAAATCCTCTTAAGGGGGGTCAAAAGGGGGGGGATTTATGAGGATACCTGTATTTCCAAAACCAAAGGTGTTTCAGGCGTGAAAATTGATATATACATTCTCCTTTAAAAATAAAGAAACACGTGTTTTACCATTTCCCAAACATCCACTTAAGGGGGGGGGGGGGTCAAAGCGGGGATGACTTATAAGGATACCTATATCTCAAACATCAAAAACCAAAGATGTTATACACGTGAAAATTGGTATGTAGATTCTCCTTTAGAAATAAAGAAACATTTCCTGAAAATCCTCTTAAGGGGGGATTTTGGTACTGATGTATTAACATTATTTTGTTTGTAAAATGTGCCACAGGCTTATATGTCCCTCTTGCACTTGGTGAGGTCTTAATGCTGCATTAGTATCTAGTGTAGATTAGCTTGAGATATAACTATCAGCTTGAGATATAACTAGCATTTTTATTTGTTAGATTAGTGTAAATTTGTAGTATCAATATATTGGTCCTGGTATAATATGGGAACATGGAAAAATAGTAGCCACAAAAAAAAAATACCTACATCCTTTAAATCCATGCATTTCATGGGTAAATGAGAGGTAATGTGCTTTGTGTACTTGTGTGGATACAGAATTAAATGGATTGACAGCTGACACTCCACTATGTTAAAGTGATATAAAAACAAAACTTTTCTACTTGTCCTGTGTGTCTGTGAGTAAGTGTTGCTATATGTGTGTGAATGGGTGTTTCTGTGTGATAGTATTTCTGTGTGAAACTGTTCCCACCCTGCAGCTCACAGCAGCACAACCTGTTTTTTTTTAACCCTTTTGGTTCTAGAGGTGTTGGGTTGCTAGCAAAATTTGTGCATAATGAGTTGAGTGTAAGATATTATTTGTGTGTATCACACAAACACATACATGCAAGTTGTCCCCATTAAGACAGTGGGGCCCATTTATCAAATATCTGTCGGACCTGATCCAATAGTGCGGATCAGGTCCGACAGACATCGCTGAATGCGGAGAGCAATACGCTCTCCGTATTCAGCATTGCACCAGCAGCTCACAAGAGCTGCTGGTGCAACGCCGCCCCCTGCAGACTCTCGGCCAATCGGCCGCCAGCAGGGGGTGTCAATCAACCCGATCGTACTCGATCGGGTTGTATTGTGGCGATTGCTGTCCGCCTGCTCAGAGCAGGCGGACATGGTTATGGAGCAGTGGTCTTTAGACCGCTGCTTCATAACTGCTGTTTCTGGCGAGTCTGAAGACTCGCCAGAAACACGGGCCCACAAGCTCCTTTCGGAGCTTGATAAATGCGCCCCAGTGTATGCTGTGCTTAGAAATCTGTGTTAAATATGTGACAGACTCAGAGAAGAAAAAATCTGTATTTTCTCCTCTTTTTCTTTGTCCCCTCTCTCTCCTCTTTCTCCTCTCTCTCTCCCCTTTCTCCTCTCTCTCCACTCTCTCTCCCCTTTCTCTTCTCTTTCTCTCCACTCTCTCTCCCCTTTCTTCTCTCTTTCTTCTCCACTCTCTCTCCCCTTTCTCCTCTCTCTCCACTCTCTCTCCCCTTTCTCTTCTCTTTCTCTCCACTCTCTCTCCCCTTTCTTCTCTCTTTCTTCTCCACTCTCTCTCCCCTTTCTCCTCTCTCTCCACTCTCTCTCCCCTTTCTCTTCTCTTTCTCTCCACTCTCTCTCCCCTTTCTTCTCTCTTTCTTCTCCACTCTCTCTCCCCTTTCTCCTCTCTCTCCACTCTCTCTCCCCTTTCTCTTCTCTTTCTCTTCACTCTCTCTCCCCTTTCTTCTCTCTTTCTTCTCCATTCTCTCTCCCCTTTCTCCTCTCTTTCTGATAATAATAATTATAATGTGTGTGTATATTTGATTGCGTGTGTGCATGTTTATGTAGGGACTGTACTAATGCCATTGTTTAATACAATAAATATAATAGGTATTACTAAGGGAAGGTAGAGTGTGGAACAATATATAATAAAGATGTTAAGCTTCTATTGGGTGGGTGGTGGGATCGGCAGAAAATACCCTTGGCTCACCCCTGGAAACTGCCCTTTACTCAGGTACTCTAACTACACAGGTTGGTGTGCATTAAACTTCTATTTTTTTTGTGAACTTCAATAGCTCCAGGTGTTGTTCTGTGTGTGTGCTTCTGTGCTTGTGAATTGTTTCCGTGTTTGTGTATGTGTGTTACTACCTTTACAACAACAATTTGACAACACACATTAGGAAAGAGGGCACAGATTTAAGTCACTTGGCCAATAACTGCAAAAGTCAAAAGGTGGGGGCCCGACTAATGGCAGACATATGCACACACACACACACACACACACACACACACATAATACAGGCATGCACACACACACATATACTACTATCACACTGGCACACACAAGCAAACAGCCAAATGGGGAATTATTTTCTCTATAATTATAGATAAAATAGTTCTGTAGGTTTTGCAAGCACATCTCTGTAACAGTTTGTCAAAGACTAGAAATGGAGTGGTATGTAATGGGGGGGGCGGCAAAATGTATCTTCGCCTGTGTGGCCAAAAATCCTAGCACCGGCCCTGAATGTACAAACAACAATCGTTCACACAACATAGCACACACGCATTCAACATTCACAATCCTTTACAACAAATACTACACAACATTTACACTAAACGAGGATTATTTACACTAAACGAGGATTATCAAAATACGTTGCCCGACTAATGGCAGACATATGCACACACACACACACACATAATACAGGCATGCACACACACACATATACTACTATCACACTGGCACACACAAGCAAACAGCCAAATGGGGAATTATTTTCTCTATAATTATAGATAAAATAGTTCTGTAGGTTTTGCAAGCACATCTCTGTAACAGTTTGTCAAAGACTAGAAATGGAGTGGTATGTAATGGGGGGGGCGGCAAAATGTATCTTCGCCTGTGTGGCCAAAAATCCTAGCACCGGCCCTGAATGTACAAACAACAATCGTTCACACAACATAGCACACACGCATTCAACATTCACAATCCTTTACAACAAATACTACACAACATTTACACTAAACGAGGATTATTTACACTAAACGAGGATTATCAAAATACGTTGCGATCTGCATCACAGAACAAAACAGCATGAAAAAATAATTGCACACTGATACACAAACAAAACATTCACATTGCCGATTAGAAAACATTATTAAAAAATAAACATTTACAACACATTTAGATTTTGGGATACTAAATTAGGAGAATGTTATTCAAAACGATCACTATGACATCATCGCATTATACACATTCCAAAAATACATATGTGCATTTACAAACTCGATATGAGCATTTGCAAATGTAAACAACTAGTGTAAACAACTACTCCACATTGCACACATACAAATCTTCACTAAAGCACACCTTGACCTCATTTACTTTGCAAACCGGTACATCATTAACCATTTACATAGGGTATATAAGCACGCTAAAAACATGGCTTCTTTGACTGTATTGCTTTTTCGAGATCATGCAGGTCTAGGCATTGGAGGTTACAGAGAGTTAGCAAGTTAGTTAGTGAGAGAGAGTTTATAGAGTAAGAGAGAGTGTGAGTTAGTTAGTTAGTGAGAGAGAGTTAGTGAGTGAGAGTTAGTTAGTGAGCGTGTGAAACGTGAAAATTGGTATTTACATTCTCCTTTAAAAATAAAGAGAGGAGAGTTCCGGAGGAGGAGCTTAGCACAGGTGGCTGAGCGTTTGTTCTCCAGCTATCAAGCACCTGGTGATGTTTTCCATGCACCTAGCCCTGAGGTGAAGGGCGGCTACCTGGGCAGCAGAGTACACATGCTGCCGGAACCCACAGCAAAATTCATCTTGCTACATGAGACCTACTAGACCGGAGGAGATTGCAATCCATACGATTGAAATCGATAACACTGAAAGGGATCACACACTCAGCGTCTCTGACACTTTTCTCCCCTGGCTTTCTACTACCGCTACAAGAGGCAAACTCCGTAAGGACAAGAAAGTGTTGAAAGCATACTACTATTTGTTGCATAAAGCTGTTACAGACGCTCTAGTAATTGTTTCCCTCAAGACACATTACTACCGCACAAGATAAAGCTTGTAAGAATAAGCCTAAATAAAAGACTTGCATTAAGCCGATAACCTAAGTTAACCATCCTTTCTACATCCTTTCTACAGACTACATACTCACCCTCCCATTCGGTTAAGAGACGGGTGGCCTCCCGGCGCGCTGCACAAGAGTCTAACTGACAGACACCTGGATACAACGTGAAAGGCTGCGAGAGGAGCCGAAGGAGCTGACTGACCATCCTCCTCCCCCACCGATGTTGCGAGGGAGGAGGCGCATGTAGAAGCTTGTCACCCTGGTGCCTAGCGGAGGGACATGTACAGCTGCCCGGAATCCTAGTGAGAAGGCTAGTAAGCGCTCTTCTGTTCTCTGTTCTTTTCCTTCCACCACTCGCCCTATTCGGTCCCGGGACCTGACGTGAGGGTTGCCGGTGGACCCCTCCCCCCCCCACCGGTGTTGCGAGGGAGGAGGTGGGCTGTGGAAGGATTGCGCATCAAAACCTGAAAGCCGAAAGGTATTAGCTTCCTCCCCTGGAAGCTAGGAAAGGACCTTGCAGACCGGAGGCAACCGGTGAGCCCAGAAACCACCTGAGAGCACCGAAGCTGGGAAGGGTGAGTACACGCCTAATAATAAAGCCACCTGATTTAATAACATAAGTCTAAAGCTGATAGAAAAAGGACGAATACAAGGGGAAAATAGAACACTAACTAGGAGGGAAACAAGTAAAAACAAGACCCTAGAAAGCCATAAAGATTAAGAAGACTACAGCAAGAAAGGAATCTCTAATTAAGGAAGGGTGAAGAAAAGAATCTATCTCTCTCATGTGCTAAATTATCTTAAAGAAACGAAAATATCTCCCTTCATCTAACATGATAAAGCTATAAGGGAACTTTCCTTTAGAACTACTAGCAAAGAGGAGATCACCCCTCAGAGACACTCTTAAAAGTAACAAAGATCAAGGAGAAGAGCTGCAATAGAAAATAAAAAGAAATAAAGACTTAAAGAATCAAGTCAAGAGCCAATAAAATCTGTAAAGGAACATACCTCTTTGTAAAATTAACACTTTTCTTCCTCTTCTCTCTTAGCAATTCAAAGAAGGAAAATAAAAGGGTAGAGAGAGAGGAAGAAAAAGAGAAGGGGAGGTGGATTAGGGGGGATAGAGCAAGAAAAAAAAGGAAAATAATAATCTCTTGGGTCTGACTTCATAATCAGTCTATACCTGAATTTTATCTTCAAGAGGTTATAGCCGAATATGTTTCTTTGTGTTTCTTTTTGTGTTTTTTTTTGTCTCTGATTTGTTGGGTTTATTAAAACTAAAAGTTACATTAAGGAATCCTAATAGATACATTGTAGGATTTTAGCTGAATATAGTCCTGACACTTTTATATTCTAGGTTTTTTTTTCTTTTTGCTTATTTTTCTGGGTTCAATGAATGTACATGTTATGACTATTGATGAATGGCAAATTGTGAACGCATACATTAATTTCTGAACTGACTTAGAAGATATCATTAGCATTGTACTTATCACAACAACTCAGGGCAAGAAAAACTTTTAGGTTGAGAGGACAACATCAGAATATAATGTAACTATAAAAAAGTCTCAAGCTTTAGACGCTGACTATAGAATACAAGTAAAATATCCTCCCTGAATTCTATCCCTACTCAGGCTAAAAACTGCCACTTCTTGACATCACACCCTTGAAATAATTCACAGTCCCTTTATTGGGGTCTTACCCCATCGTATTAAGCACGACACATATTTAACACAATAACTTAAGTCACCCCCTTTTCCTTTTTTTTTCTCTCTTCCTTCTCTCCCCCTCTCTTCTATTTATTAAGAGGGGAGGGAGAGAGGGGAGAAATCACACACACACCCCCTCTAACCACTTGTCCACTCACTAGAATATCCCACACCCTTTTTTTCTTTTTTTTTCTTTTTTTTTTTTTTTCTTTTTTTTTTCAGCACTGGAATTCCACTTCCAAGAACTCTTTTGTGTTTTTTTTTTCTCGTTTTTTTTCCTCACAATTAGCACATGGACAAATTTCTAAACACTTCCCTGAAACCTTCCCCTTCAAGTATGGCAGGCAAACATAGGGACAAAAAATCTAAAGGAGCCGTAGAAAATGTAGCTGAGATACACTCTATAACAAACTTAAACCCAATGAATGAGACAGTAAACATGCAGAACCTGGTACTTAGTATATCAGAAGCGCTGACGCCTAAGTTTGACACCCTAAAAACAGAAATAAAACAAGATATTGCTACGCTATCCCAGGAAGTTAGGCAGTTCTCAAGTAGACTACAAGAGGCAGAACAAAGGGTCTCAGACTTAGAGGACCTTTCAGTAGAGCAGGACTCAAGACTAAAAGAGACAGAGACTAAACTGCAAAAAATGCAGGCTAGACTTGAAGATTCTGAAAATAGGGCCCGTAGAAACAACATTAGGATAATAGGAATACCTGAAGGAAAGAAATTTGAAAATTTATCTCTATTCATAACAGACACCCTAGCCCAAACACTTGGTATCACAGATACACAGATAATAATTGAAAGGGCCCATAGAATTGGTCCACCTCAGACTGACAATAAACTTAATGTTAAACCAAGGCCAGTGATAGCACGCTTTCTCAATTTTCTAGACAAAACTAATATGATGCAACAGTACAGGAAGAAACAGCCCATCAGCATAGAAGGAGCTAAAATATACATGTTTCAGGATTTTTCGGCTGAGACTTCTATGAGAAGGAGAGAGCTTGCACCTATATGCACAAAGTTAATTCACAGGGGCTATAGGGCAACACTAATTTACCCATCCAAACTCAAAGTCACTACCTCTGAGAACACATACATATTTGATAATTCAAAAGAGGCAGAAAGATTTCTAACTGATTTAGAAACAACAAGTTAAACTCCCCCTGTACTTATTAGGTATGTTATGATCCTAATAATAAATATGCAGTTAATGGCGAGCGACCCCCCCGTAGTTAGGGAGGGAAAAGGAAAAAGGGGGAGGCAGGTTCCTCTCCCTTTTCACATAATTGAGTTTCTCAGGTTCATTTATACAATTTTATTTTTTTTCCCTTTTCCTTCTCTCCCCCCCCCCTCCCTTTGTTCTTTTTACCTCTTCTTAAAAGTTGGCTAGGCACTCAAACTTAGATGACAAATTCTCCTACTAAAATTAAAATAATCTCATGGAATATAGGAGGTATAACTACTCCTATAAAAAGGAAAGCCATTGTCTCCCATATGCGCAAGTTACAAGCTAACATAATGTTCCTTCAAGAAATGCACCTGGGCATAGGGGAAACAATGAAACTCAAGGGCTCATGGATCAAGGAGGTAGAAGCCTCACCTAGTATTGGAAGAAAGAGGGGAGTAGCAATACTCTTTGGCAAGAGAATAGAGGCAGAGATATTGCAAACAAGGAGAGACCCAGAGGGGAGATTTTTAATGGTGAAAACAAGAATTTTTAAACAAATATATACGTTGTTAAATGTATATGCGCCCAATGAGCTTGACTATGATTTTTGGAACTTAATTCAATCCATGATATTGCTCCACTCAGAAGGCTATCTGATCATTGGAGGAGACTTTAATATGGCTCCACAGTCTCCGATAGACAGAGTGAGATATTGCAGTAAACAACTTAAAAATAAAAAGGATAAATTAGAAACAAAAATATTTAAGAACATGTATTAGAATTTATCGGTTAAAGATATATGGAGGGCACATAATCCTGACTTACGAGAATATACCTGTCTTTCTAGAGCGCATAAAACACTCTCTAGAATAGACCTTTTTTTAATTGATGAGAAACTTTGTTCAAGGAAAATAAAAGCAGAAATCACTCCAATAGTTATTTCAGATCACGCACCAATTACACTTGAGATACAACTAGAGCCACCAAGGGATGCTCCTTTGAGATTTAGGTTCCCATTTTATTTGGTAAATGACTTTAAATTTAAAAATTATATAAAAAACAAATTTAAAGAATACATACAATTTAATATCGATTATATTGACAGGCCAGAAATCTTCTGGGGGGCTGCAAAAGCAGTCATTAGAGGGGAAATAACAGCCTATGCTGCCAAGCTAACTAAAATTCTAAGGAAAAGAGAGAAAGAAGCCACTAATTTTGTGGTAAACTCATATAATCAGTTTCTCTTAACAAAGTCATCTTTTAACTGGGCCAAATACATTAAGGCTTAAAAGGAGAGAGATGCCCTAATATTACTCATTGAAACTCAGAAAGACCTCAAACTTCGGGCTAAAATGTATCGCTTCGGCAATAAATCCGGCAAACTACTTGCTAATCTAGTTAAAGAAGAAAAAAAGCCCTCTTTAATAGACAGAATACAACAAGAAGAACAAATACTCACAAATCCAGAGGAAATTCTAATGAGTTTTACAAATTATTATAAGGATGTATACTCTTTAAGAAAGGCTGATACTGAGCAATCCAGAGACTTCTGGAGTAAGTTAATCTGCCCCACAGTTTTAGAGGACCTACTGAGTACCTTAAATAAACCAATTACGGAGGAGGAAGTAAACAAAACAATAGTAAGGATGTCACTCAATAAAGCGGCAGGCCCTGATGGGCTGCCTAATGAGGTTTACAAGATCTTAGCCCCAGAAGTCGCTCTCTACCTGTGTAATATGTATAATGATTTTTATGCCAATAGCAATCCGGTCCCAGTGAGCTTTTCAGCCTCATTTACAACATTAATTCTGAAACCGGGTAAAGACCCAACCCAAAGAGAGTCGTACCGCCCTATAGCATTACTCAATTCAGAGTATAAGATCTTGACCTCAATCCTAGCAGAAAGACTACAAAATAGCCTAATAAACATAATTCACAAAGACCAAGCAGGGTTCCTAAAAAAACGAAACTCTGCTTCAAAAATTAGAGAAGTCTTGGTAATTTCTGAACATTTTTCTCAAATGTCGGACGGGGAGGGGGGAGAGATGGATGCCCCTGACCTCGCTATAGTTACAATTGACGCAGAAAAGGCCTTTGACTCAGTCCTATTTACACATATCTTCACGTCATTGGAGAAATTTGGATTCTCTGGCAAGTTCCGGGAATTCATAGAAAATTTATACAAAAGGTCTAGGACAAATCTAATAGTTAATAATCTCACATCCACACCTATTGATATTCAGAGGGGTACGAGGCAGGGGTGCCCACTCTCCCCCCTCTTGTTTGACATAGCCATAGAACCCCTGGCAATTATGATCAGGCAATCTCTGCAAGGTGTCAGAATATCTAACTATGAATTAAAAATTGCCTTATATGCTGACGACATCCTCTTGTACATTGCAAACACAAAGATCAATATCCCCAAACTTTTACGTATAATAACTAACTTTGGAACCTTCTCAGGTTATAAAATAAACGCATCAAAGTCAGAAATATTCTGGCTCAGAAGAAAGACAGACTCAGTAGTAACTGCCCTTTTAAGGAAGTAACAACGTCATTTAAATATCTAGGTATTAATATTCCAGTCAACCCGATGAATTTATATAAACTTAACATCTCAGCAACTCTGTTAACTATATATGAGAAATTAAAAATCTGGATTAATTTACCAATTTCTCTCTCTGGGAGAATTGCACTCTACAAGATGGTTCTCCTCCCAAAACTTCTATACGTGTTACAAAATATCCCCTTATTCATTTATGAAAAAGACATCCGATCACTAAATTCGGCAGTTAGAAATTTCCTATGGCAAGGAAAGAGATCTAGGATATCAATCTCTAAGGTCTCAGTGGGAAAAGAATATGGAGGACTAGCTCTCCCAGATATAAGACTCTATAACCTAACTTTTTTGGCGCGAACGATAACAGACTGGTTTTGTACGAAAAACGATGTAACTAACAATCTGTTGGACGAAAGCATTTGTACTCCTTTTCATCCAATAGGTTTGACCCACTGCTCACCAAGGATGTTACCTAATGCAATCAAGAAACATAAGACAATCCTCAACCCTATCAAAGCTTGGTGGAAGATTGCCAATCGTTTAAAAGTTAACAGCAAAGCTTCACAGTATCTCCCAATAAAAGGGAACCCTGAGTTCCACCCAGGTATGAACTCGACAGTCTTTTCCAAATGGTACGAATTAGATTTAAGAACAGTACTACAATTTCTCAACATAGGCGAAAAATGTATAAAATCGTTCGACGAAATAAAAAATGAATTTAAACTGGCAAATTATCAATTTTTCGCATACCTACAAATAAGGCACTATATTACAGGCTTGGTAAGAGAGATAGGATGGGATTGGAGCTGGGGTAAAATGGAGAACTGGCTAACACTCACTAGGGCTGGATATACCGCAATCTCTTATTGTTATTTATCTTTAATTGAAGCCAAGGGAGCACCCATACTAGATCGGATAGCCTCTGAGTGGAGTAGATTAAATGTTCCTAGCAATATAGATTCACAGTTTATCCAAAAATCTATAAATAAAGTCAATCAGGCCACACTCTCTGCAACGTGGAGAGAGGCGCACATCAAATTACTACACAAAGCATACTATACCCCAGAAAAGGGCTATAAACTATTTAATTCGAATTTTAACAAATGTCCAAAATGTTCATATATAGCAGCAGACCTCAAACACATGATTTGGAGTTGTCCGAAAATTAGCCAGTTATGGCTAAAAATTCAATACTGGCTCAATAACACGCTCGGACTATCCCCTCTGGGTCTCACACTTGTGCAAATAGTGTTTTGCTTAGGTCAGGGAGAAAGACAACATCCCCAGGAAAAATTAGTAATACTAACAATACTCGCAGCTAGGTATCTTATCTTTAAAAACTGGAAAAGTCATAAAACTCCAGTGGTTATGGAAGTAAAAAATTGCCTCAAAAAGCAATGCATTATTGAACAAAGAGACGTCAGTATGAACAATGAGAAGGACATAAAAATATTCTTTAAGAAATGGTCATTGTTCATTAAAAGCTTCCCAATAAATGAAAGAGAGAACTTAATCTTCCCCTTCAGAAATTCAGAACTTGTACAGCTAGGGATGTGGTAGGTGGGGGATGAGGGGGAGAGAGAGATTAGCCCCCTCACTCGGGGGGGGAAAGCTTGTTTTTTCCCCTTTTTTTTTTTTTTCTTTCTCTTTTATTTTTTTCCCCTCTTCTTCTCTTTCCTCCTTTTTTTTTTTTTTTTTTTTTTTTGCTCTTTTTTATCCTTTTTTCCCTTCGACCCCAGGCCCTCTAATAATGGTTAGCCTGAGGCGGATACCTCATTAGAAAACAGGAAAAAAAAATCAGCAACCTGATCCTTCGGGATTCATATCATTTGTTTGGAGGGGGGAAAAAAAAGGTTTCTAATATACCCTGATTTATATTTTGATGTGTACTTCCTAATTAAATTCTAATGTTGTAACATGGTTGCTGATCTGAAAATAAAGATTTAAGGGAAAAAAAAATAATAATTTCATACTCTGACTCACAGGAGAAAATTTTTTGGGTTCAGTTTCCCTTTAAGCTGCACCCTGGTAATACACAGAATTTAATTCTTGCTCCCATGGGTCAGTAGAAACTAATTGCAATTGTTTTTCCCCCTGAATTGAAATTAATTAAATAACTTATTTTTCTTGTAAAAATCATTTGTAGAGTTGATTCAATCGTTTTAAATATTGATCTTTGAGGGTGGGGAGAGTTTGGGAGAACCCTTGTGTTTTTTTTTTTTTTGTGTTTCTCTTTTTTCTTTTTCTTTTTGTTTTGTCTGTTAGTTGCCCCAATGGAAAATAGAAAACACCCAGCTTGTATACAGTTAATGATGGTCTTATTTTTTGCATTTATCTTAAAACAGTCAGATTGACAATGATTTTTTTCTTTCTGTATTACTTAATCTGTAAATACTCATTGATCTTGATTTACCCTGCGTGGCGCAATACAAAAGCAAATGTGCTTTAATATATTCTGTATACACTGCTGGAAATTAAATAAAATATTAAAAAAAAAAAAAAAAAAAGAAACACGGGTTTTACCATTTCCCAAACATCTACTTAAGGGGGGTCAAAAGGGGGGGGGGTGACTTATGAGGATACCTATATCTCAAAAAACAAAGATGTTACACGTGAAAATTGGTATGTAGATTCTCCTTTAAAAATAAAGAAACACGTGTTTTAACATTTCCTGAAAATCCTCTTAAGGGGGGTCAAAAGGGGGGGGATTTATGAGGATACCTGTATCTCCAAAACCAAAGATGTTTCAGACGTGAAAATTTGTATTTACATTCTTAAACATTATTAAAAAATAAACATTTACAACACTTAACAAATACAATACGAACAGAAATCAGCATTTAGATTTTGGGATACTAAATTAGGAGAATGTTATGCAAAACGATCACTTTGACATCATCGCATTATACACATTCCAGAAATACATATGTGCATTTACAAACTCGATATGAGCATTTGCAAATGTAAACAACTACTCCACAATGCACACATACAGATCTTCACTAAATCACACCTTGACCTCATTTACTTTGCAAACCGGTACATCATTAACCTTTTACATAGGGTATATAAGCACGCTAGAAACATGGCTTCTTTGACTGTATTGCTTTTTTGAGATAGGTGCAGGTCTAGGTGTTGGAGGTTACAGAGAGTTAGCGAGTTAGTTAGTGAGAGAGAGTGTGAGTTAGTTAGTGAGAGTGAGAGTTAGTTAGTGAGAGAGAGTAAGAGTTAGTGAGCGAGAGAGAGAGAGAGTGAGAGTTTGTCTGGGTGAGAGTGTGTGTGCTGTTTTTTTGTACATTACATAAACACATTTACACGCAAACACATTCAATACATACATAGGCATATCAGTAGCATTACATACTGTCAGGGTGCCAGGAATCAGACTGAGACGAGAAAAATGCAAAAATAATCACACCTTTATTTATAACAAAAAATAATAAAAAGTCCACAAGTCAAATAACAAGCCAGGAGTCAAAACCAGAGCTGGTAGTCAGACGAGCCGAGTCAGGAGCCAAAGCAAATAGTCAGACGAGCCGAGTCAGGAGCCAAAGCGAGAAGTCAGACGAGCCGGAATCAGGAACAAGGAGAACAACAGAGTCAGGAGCAAGCCAGGGATCAGGATTCAGGAGGGACGTCAGACAGCCAGGTAATACACAGGAACTGGAACTCACAAACAGGTCTGAGACAACGCAAGGGCAAAGCATACTGAACAGAGGTCACAATTCTGAGACTGCAACCTGTCTCACACGGATGATGTACATCAGTCTGGCCATAAAAAGGTGTGCAGGAAATGAGCAGCATCACACACTATGCATCAGAGTAAGCAAGAGAGGTGAGTAAAATGGCTGCCAGCAGCACATGGCAAACAAAGCAGGGAAAAAACCTTGACACATACACACACATACACTCCATACCACATTCCCTTTAATCCCATACCCATCCCATAGTTAGAATTTGTTTGATTTACACCAAATTATTGTTTACATACCCTCATTGAATTCTTTTTTTTTTTTTTATACGTTTGTCTGTTAATTATTACCCCTTACCCTATTTTTTTAATACCATTCACAGTTTGAGCACTTTTTACTTTTAGATCATTATTTTGACCCCCTTTCATTTGGGCACTTTCACGTTTTGAAAGAGTATGGCGGGAAGGAGGCCTAGGGGAGAGCCTAGAGAGGAAGGGGGAGAGGATGGGGGAAAGGAAGGGGTGGGTGGGCCTAGCCACATTGTTGAAGATGAAGAAGTGGCTGGGCCCAGTGGTGTAGGGCAGGAGTGCAGACAGGGCGCATTACAGTCCGGACAACAGAGGCTCACATCACAGGCGAAGCCCAGGCAGAGGGAGGAAAGGTATACCACGGAGGAGAAGGAGGTCCTTATAGCAGCCTATATGGAGAGGGCTAGGAGGCTGCAGGCACCGAAGGCCACCCCTTCAGATAAGAAAAAGTTGTGGCTGGAGATCACGGATGCCATCAACGCAGTGAGGGACTTCAAGAGGGATGTCAAATCAATACAGCACCGCTACTGGGACTGCAGAAGTAAACTCAAGAAGAAGATGTCAAGGGAGAATGAATACCATGCAGAGACCGGTGGCGGGCCGGAACAGACATTTGTATACAGCCACTGGGAGGACATGCTGTGTCCAAACATCTCCGAAGTGGCCGTAGTCGGTATCGAAGGAGGAATTGATACCGAGAAACTGCCCCTCTCGTCTGCTGGTAAACTCATTTACTAATCTCTTTACATCCACCTCATAACACATTCACACGCAAAATAAATTAGGGATATGACTAACGTAATTACGCTTATTTCAACATTATTATGGAAAAGCATTCAGAATTACCTTGAGAACGTTGGATTTTAAGAAAAGCCATCACATTTAGTATTTAGTCTACAGATTAGGTGTGCATTTAAACAGATTTAAGACGCATGCAAAAATACATTCATATTGACCATCTAGATATCCGAAAAACAGGTTTGCAAATATGTAAATCGTATTGATTGCTTTTGGTTAAAATTGAATTACGAAAGCAGCTTCTGTAATACACTTTAAAATATAACATTTACATCTTTATTTGGAACTGTGCTAATATCTCTATTTCTTTCATTTTCAAATATACAGAGTCTGAGGCTGGGGAGGAGGTAACACAGCATGAACAGGCTCCTCTTTCACCCAGGCATGAGAGTGGTGCAGATGACTCACCACCTCAGGGAGAACTGGATGATATATCTGTGCCTCCCCCCCCCCCGAAGAAGCCCCCCATGCAGAAGAGATCCCTGCAGCAGCTCCCCGTGTATTAGTCCACCATGCACCAGCAGCCCGCTGTGCACCAGCTCCTCCTGAGGAGAACATCCCTCCAGAGATACCAGAGGTGGAGCTGATGAGGGCCTTCCTGTTAGAAATGCAGAGCACACAGAGAGTTCATCAGAAACGCAATGAACTGCCTGCTCGAAGGACAAAATAATATCTTGCAGGTCCTCCAGGAGGTGGCAAGCAGACCAGGAAGGGGAAGATCCTCATCTCCTGGATAATCTGCTCCTGCGCCTTCTCCATCTCCTCTTCTGCTTGGCGAATCCCCAACCACTCATAGTACTCCTCCTACCCTTCTTCCCCAACCATCTCCAAGGAGGACTCGTCGGAGGGGGCATTTGCCCTCCCCAGAGCCTCCATCTCGTGAGAAGAAGGGAAGGAGGAAGAAGTAATTATGTATATATATATGTTTTAGTTATTTAATGTATAAAGGATAGGTATGTGATGATGTTGTCTTCTTACACTTGTGGAGCACACTCTGTATTGAATAGGCTTCTATAGGACCGGCTCCATGGAAGCAGATTGTTTGCAGAGTGTTGTGATGTGATGTCAAAACTGTTCTCCTAATACAAAACAAGGACCATTACAATTATACATGATGGCCTATCACTGTGTTGATGCCAACAACACAGCTTAAAGGGACAGTCAACACTTGAATTATTGTTGGTTAAAAAGAAATATATAGCTAGAGTTTTGAGCGCTATAGGGAAACTACCGACTGCCACAAAAGTGGCGGTATTTCACCTCCCTATAGCACTGCTATTACAGGTTTACAAACAGCAGGCTTGTGGGGGCGATATGGTGGCATTGAGCTCCATACCTCACCCAAATACAAGCGCTGCTTTGACGTGCTTGTGCACGATTTCCCCATAGAAATCAATGGGGAGAGCCGACAAAATAAAAGCCTAACACCTGCGATCGCTGAAAGAATAGCTCCGTAACGCAGCCCTACTGATGTCTATGGGGAAAGAAAAAGTTATGTTTAAACCTAACACCTTAACATAAAAACATGTCTAAACACCCCTAATCTGCCACCCCCGACATAGCCGCAACCTACATAATGTTATTAACTCCTAATCTACCGCCCCCAACATCGCCGCCACCTACATTATAGTTATTAACCCCTAATCTTGCCGCCCCCATCATCGCCGCCACATACATACATTTATTAACCCCTAATCTGCTGGCCCTATCATCACCGCCACCTACCAACACTTATTAGCCCCTAATCTGCCGCAAGCAATGTTGCTGCCACTATACTAAAGTTATTAACCCCTAAACCTCTGGCCTCCCACATCGCTAACACTACATATATATATATTAACCCCTAAAACTAACCCTAACGTAACCCTAACCCTAACATCCCCTAACTTAAATATAATCTAAATAAAACTTACAATTATAACCTAAATAATTCTTATTTAAAACTAAATGCATACTTACCTATAAAATAAAAGCTAAGCTAGCTACAAAATAACTAATAGTTATATTGTATCTATCTTACGGCTAGATTACGAGTTTTGCGGTAAGAGCTGCTCGGTGCTAACTTGCAAGTTATTGTCACCGATCACTTCCCTACAGCACTGGTATTACAGGTTTTTATAAACCCGGCGTTAACAGGCAAGAAGTGAGCGTAGAGCAAAATTGTGCTCCATACCGCACTCCAATACCAGCGCTGGTTTTACATGCTCATGCACGATTTCCCCATAGACATCAATGGGGAGAGCCGGCTGAAAAAAAGCCTAACACCTGCAATAAAGCAGCGTAAAGCTGCGTAACACAGCCCCATTGATTCCTATGGGGAAACAAAATTTATGTTTACACCTAACACCCTAACATGAACCCCGAGTCTAAACACCCCTAATCTTACACTTATTAACCCCTAATCTGCCGCCCCAGACATCGCCGACACCTACATCATACTTATTAACCCCTAATCTGCAGCTCGGGACATTGCTGCCACTTTAAGAAACATATTAACCCCTAAACCGCTGCACTCCCGCATCGCAAACACTAGTTAAATATTATTAACACCTAATCTGCCGCCCCTAACATCGCCACCACCTACCTACACTTATGAACCCCTAATCTGTCGCCGCCACTATACTAAATTTATTAACCTCTAAACCTAAGACTAACCCTAACACCTCCTAACTTAAATATAATTAAAATAAATATAAATAAAACCTACTATTAATAACTAAATAATTCCTATTTAAAACTAAATACCTATAAAATAAACCCTAAGATAGCTACAATATAACTAATAGTTAAATTGTAGCTAGCTTAGGGTTTATTTTTATTTTACAGGCAAGTTTGTATTTATTTTAACTAGGTAGAATAGTTACTAAATAGTTATTAACTATTTACTAACTACCTAATTAAAATAAATACACATTTACCTGTAAAATAAAACCTAACCTGAGTGGTACTATACCCCCTCGAGATTGTCACAAATGTTTCCTACAACGTCTCCTTTATGCTGGAGAGAATGCATGCAGAGAGGTTCGGATATACATATATGGTGGGACTGCCCAAAACTTGCACCCATCTGGAGTCAGATAACAAACCTCTGTACCAACCTCGGGCTCTCTATTCCACTCACCCCTACAATAGCTCTCCTGCACATCTTCCCAAGAAGCGTCCCAGCCCACGTTTCTAAACTGACCATCTTTGTTCTAGCGGCCACGAAACTGGCAATAGCAAGGGCCTGGAAGCAGGCCCTGCCTCCAGATATTACAGCCGTTACATCTATAATGCAGGTATACGCCAAAATGGAACAAAGTTTCTATTTTAACATGGATAAAGAAGACCTATACTGGCAGATTTGGGAGCCTTGGTTTAATTACCAGGGAAATCATAGCTAAACATGTAGACATGATAAAGTCCCCGACCACCCCCATTAACGTAATTAACTTTTCATATCTAGCTTCAATGCGCTTAGTAATTGACGGCTCCCGCCTCTTTAAATTTATTGTCAAACTCTGTCCACTCCCCTCCTCTCTCTTACCCTACTCCCCCCCCTTTCTTCCCCCCCTCCCCCTCCTACAATATGTGACCTACTCTCTGCCCTAGCCCGTATCTCTCCCTCTTCTCTACCCTCTCAGGAAAGACCTCCCCCGCCTGGGAATGCGCACTACGATTACTAGTAGAAGTGTGTTGACAGGCATTTCTGAGCTGACTTTCTGTAGTCTCTAGAAAGTTGAGTCTATGTATGGGACTGGAGTATTACCCTGGTCCCTATATTTAGGTTTGTTCATAATAACTGAAAATGAGGTTTATGTAAACAATAAAGTGAGCAACCAATATTGCTCAAAGCAAAGTTCAGAACAATATAATGTGCTATGAGAGAGACTGTCACCTTCGCGACATGTAGTGTTAAATGGAGTGACAAGTCTGTATAGAATAATTTCAAACCTGGAGAAAATACAGCGGATAAACCTGCATTTAGGCACTGGGTAGAAGGCTGGCTAACGATGCGACTTTTCTTAGACCTCTAAAAGGGCCGTGCAAGCAATGTACCTTGAAACAGTCACTTTTGGACGTATGCATCAAAGACCCCTAGTGTTCCTGAGTAGCCCAGCTGTAGAGTATGATCTCACAAGCCGCCCACTATTAGACTTGCAGGAGTAGAATAATATAGCAGTTAGTGATATTGTTGGCCTGTCAGCTCGTTATCCATAGCGTTAATCAGGCTCAAGGTTAGGCACAATTCCACATCTCCGTGGCAAAAAGCTGGGTCACAACAAGTAACATGCAAATGATCTCATGCAGGTATAAAGAGGCATACTCACAGTGCTGGATCTCCGCTTTTCTTATGGCTATTAAATGCCTAAATGTCAGTCCCGTGCCAGCGTCTATAATACTCACAGTGCCTGGGTTCCGTAGTTAAACATGTGGTGCAATCCCAGGTGTCAGTAGCAATTAATGAACTTCCGTTCCCAAGTAACACTACTCAGCCTCTCTCTTTAGCGCACACCTTCCCCTGTCAGCTGGGATCATCCGGGGATCCGTGTCGGCTAGTACGTGCTGGCGGAAGTGGAGTCCCTGTACTCCACAGTAAAAATACAACAAAAGAATATCCAAAACACGTCCAGGTAGAGAAAAAAAGAGTCCCTTGATATCCAATTTATAGTTAAAAAACAACAAGCCTTTATTTTGAAGATTCAGCAGGATAAAACATGGTCATAAAAAACTCTCAGCAGAGAGACAAGAGGAAAAGGTCTGACCGGTTTCGGCCCAGTGTGGCCGTAGTCATAGACAGTTAACAGGTACCCATAGAGCACACCTTATATACCTGTTAACCACTCCCCTACTGGGAGTGGTATAGAGAAATAAATTAAAAACAAACTTGTGACTCTGTGCTGTTAAGAAAAAAGGGGAAAATTGTATGGTACAAATATAATGACCAATGGAGAATTATGTGTATAATCAAATATAGATATGGACTATAGGCATTTGTAATAATATTCATTTAAAGGTAGAGGTGATAAGAAATAATAATAATGAGTAAATAAATAAATAGATGTATACATACATATTTGGATACATAAACTAATCTGAACCTATTCGAGATAACAGAGAAGAGTAAAATACGTAAATTAATAATTGTTGGAACAAATTTCAAGAAGGCCAGATAAACCACTAGTACATAAATATAGAATATATATATTATTATTAATTTTCATTATACAGATATATTAAAGAATAAACAATCCATAAAAACGAATGTAGGATTATTATTAGTAAATAAATAAATAAATAAATATCTTGATATGAACTAGAGAGCCAAGTAATTGAATGGCCACACAGAGTATTAAATATAAACAATATTTCATACATTAAACCTAAATATTTATCAACATCATAAAGTTATGCACAACACACCTTAACCTAATAAATGCCTGTCAGCCCAAAAAAAGGTTTTAATTTATTAATAAATGACTGGGGGTTTTAACCTCCTCTAAGGTGTCAAGAAAGATATCCAGTGAAATTTGTATAGAGTCAGAAACTATCTGTGCCAAAAATTGATAATATCGAATTCCGAGTTAAAACCCTCAGGTACTAGGCTGCCGAGCCTGTGGATCCAATAAATCTCTTGCCTGGAGAGGATATGAAGTAAATCACCTCCCCTAGGTGGTCTGGACACAGACTCGATAGCCCGCCACCTGAAGGTTCCAACATCTCCCATATGTACATCCAAAAAATGTTTGGATAAAGCAGAAACAGCCCTATCTCTTGTCCTTCCCTGGTTACATCTCATATCCATTGCGGAGACTTCCATAAAAGCCTTATTAATCAGATGTTTGGAGTAACCCCTCTCTTGTAGTCTCACTTTCAAATCCTCACTCTCCCTCAGGAAGTCCTCTCTCCTTGAACAATTTCTTTTGATACGCATGAATTGGCCTTTGGCAATGCCTTTAAACACATGCCTCGGATGGCTACTTCTGGCATGCAACAACGTGTTCCCGGAGATAGGCTTCCTATAGAGAGATGAGGATACCCCCCCAGTTTCACCATCAAATCTGAGGGTAACATCCAAGTAATTTATGCTGGTCTGGTCCCACTCGAAGGTGAACCGCAGACCAACACTATTGATATTAAGCAAATCGACCAGTGTGTCAAGTTGATCTTTGCTACCTGACCAGATGACTAGCAAGTCATCAATGTAACGCAGATATTTAACAATATATTGCGTACAATTTCTGTTACCCCCAAAGACATGGAAACGCTCCCACCAACCCATAAACAGGTTCGCGTAGGAGGGGGAAAATTTCGCCCCCCTAGCAGTTCCACGTCTTTGGAGGTAAAACTTACCCTCGAACATAAAGAAATTATGCCGGAGTAGAAAACTGACCACTCTCAGTACATACTCTCTTTGTTCGGGTGATATTTCAGTGTCTCTTTTCAAAAAATATGAGATGGCTTGCAGACCACACTCGTGTGGTATGGAGGAGTACAGGGACACCACATCAATGGTGATCCAACTGTACCCCTCCTCCCAAGTCACATCCTCAAGTCTTGAGAGCACATGGGCAGTATCCTTCACAAAGCTAGGTAGTCTTTGAACTAGTGGTTGCAGGAATTGGTCCACCCATTTGGACAGGGGTTCCAAGAGGGAACCAATTCCTGCCACTATAGGCCTGCCCTGTACATTCACCAGACTCTTATGAACCTTTGGGAGGTGGTGGAAGATGGACATTACTGGATTATCAACAAACAGACAATCATATGTCTGTTCATCAATAATGCCCATCTCCACCCCATCATCCAAAAGGTCACTTAGGATAGCTTTGTACTCTGGTGTTGGATCCCTAGATAGACTCATATAGGCCTCGGGATCCTCAAGTTGCCTTAATGCCTCGTTTATATAGGTTCCTGTATCAAGCAGAACCACGCTTCCCCCTTTGTCTGATTGGCGGATTACCACCTCCTTGTTGTTTTGTAGGGAGGCAACAGCCTCCCTTTCCAACCTAGACAAATTAGAGTTATGATCGTATTTCCTAGATTCATCTAGTTGTGTAAGATCTTCAATGACTCTCTTGTGAAAGACTTCCAAGCTTTTACCCCTCATTTGTAGTGGGTAAAACTTAGACCGAGATTTCAGATTATGTTGTTTATTATGTCTTATAAGTGTATCCTCTGTTCTACCCTCCTGTGTACCACCCAGATCTTCTAAGTCTATTAAAGCACAGACATCACCGAATGGCATATCGCGGACAGGCCCCTCCCTCTCCTGGTTATGCACTACACTGGGCATACTATCAGAAGATGTCGAGAAGAATTTCCTTAGGGTAAGATCCCTTACCATTTTATTTACATCCAGTATGGTCTGGAATAAATCAAAATCCCTAGATGGAACAAAATTAAGACCATACCCCAGGACTTTTCTCTCGACATCTGTAAGCTGATAGGAGGATAGGTTAACCACCGAGAAGTCACTCACTGGTATCTGTGCCCCCTGGTTCTCCTGTTCTCTCTCACTGGGTATCTCTGAGACTGAGTGGATGTTTCCTCTCTTCTCTGTGTGTGGCCCCTCCCTCCCCCTCTGGGTTGTTTTGGAGCCCACTGAAAAACCTGCATGTTAGGTCCCACATCATTAGTAGCAGTCTTTCTAGTAATGCCAGATTGTGAATAGAGAGACCGCCCCCTTCCTCTGCGACCTCTCCCACCTTTTTTAGGTATAGCTCCCATTACTCCCTTAGGGTCCTTTAAAATACCTCTTGGCATAGAGTTAAATTCTGTGTTTTCTGATAGTTCAGATATTTCACCCTCTGAGCCTGAGCAGCCCTCATCATCAAAGCTTGAAGCAAATTTATCCTCATCTGACTGCTCAGGTTCTGAGTCAGAGAAGGCAACCTGTTTTGTTCCACCCGATCTATTTGGCTTATTCTTTTCCTTTTCAGGTTTCCTTGGTGTTATATCCTGACCTGAATGATGTGCCCTGGATCTATCATTGTGTGTCTGTGACCAAACTCTACCTCTCTGTTTCTTTCGCCATATGTAAACTGTGCCATTACTGTAATCTTTCTGATCACGTATATATTTAGAATGTTTAATTTGAATAATTAATTTCTTAGACTCTTCAATAACACTCTTAAGTATAGCATCATATTCTGGATATACATTACACAGTTTATACTTATTCATATCGCCCTGCAGGGCGATTATCTTTTCCTTAACCTCTATCAACAAGATATCTTTGTATTCAATCAAAAGAGCTATAAGTTTAAGTGAGCAGTCCGTTAGGGCCTGATTCCATCTTTCAATGAAACCAGGGTCCTTTACATCGTAGGTGGGAAATTTATTTATCCTCAGGCCCCTTGGAATCATTTTCATACTGATATATTTAGACAGAATCCATTTATCCCATTTTAGCTTTTGCTCTTTCTTCTTTAAATTCTCCAAGTCATAAAAGTAATCTCCTAGTATTGTATTTGGTGTATCGCTTTCAAACACATCTGTTAATTCTAATGCATCCCAATTTTCTTCATCCATCTCATTAAGAGAGAAAAAAGAGTCTGACTTTAACATGTTATCCATACTTAAATAAACTTTGTATCAAAAAGTGCCTTACAGCTACTTTGCTTGTGAGAAATAAAATATTGCTTTAAATCCTTTTTCAAGAAATCAAGGGAAATCCCATGCACGACACAGATGATATATGGCAGTAGAAAACTGTATTAATTATATTCCACTTAGCTCAATAGGGGATGAAAGGTTATTGTATTGCTGAACTACAAAACAGGGTAAAAACAAACAATAAAGTGAGCAACCAATATTGCTCAAAGCAAAGTTCAGAACAATATAATGTGCTATGAGAGAGACTGTCACCTTCGCGACATGTAGTGTTAAATGGAGTGACAAGTCTGTATAGAATAATTTCAAACCTGGAGAAAATACAGCGGATAAACCTGCATTTAGGCACTGGGTAGAAGGCTGGCTAACGATGCGACTTTTCTTAGACCTCTAAAAGGGCCGTGCAAGCAATGTACCTTGAAACAGTCACTTTTGGACGTATGCATCAAAGACCCCTAGTGTTCCTGAGTAGCCCAGCTGTAGAGTATGATCTCACAAGCCGCCCACTATTAGACTTGCAGGAGTAGAATAATATAGCAGTTAGTGATATTGTTGGCCTGTCAGCTCGTTATCCATAGCGTTAATCAGGCTCAAGGTTAGGCACAATTCCACATCTCCGTGGCAAAAAGCTAGGTCACAACAAGTAACATGCAAATGATCTCATGCAGGTATAAAGAGGCATACTCACAGTGCTGGATCTCCGCTTTTCTTATGGCTATTAAATGCCTAAATGTCAGTCCCGTGCCAGCGTCTATAATACTCACAGTGCCTGGGTTCCGTAGTTAAACATGTGGTGCAATCCCAGGTGTCAGTAGCAATTAATGAACTTCCGTTCCCAAGTAACACTACTCAGCCTCTCTCTTTAGCGCACACCTTCCCCTGTCAGCTGGGATCATCCGGGGATCCGTGTCGGCTAGTACGTGCTGGCGGAAGTGGAGTCCCTGTACTCCACAGTAAAAATACAACAAAAGAATATCCAAAACACGTCCAGGTAGAGAAAAAAGAGTCCCTTGATATCCAATTTATAGGTAAAAAACAACAAGCCTTTATTTTGAAGATTCAGCAGGATAAAACATGGTCATAAAAAACTCTCAGCAGAGAGACAAGAGGAAAAGGTCTGACCGGTTTTGGCCCAGTGTGGCCGTAGTCATAGACAGTTAACAGGTACCCATAGAGCACACCTTATATACCTGTTAACCACTCCCCTACTGGGAGTGGTATAGAGAAATAAATTAAAAACAAACTTGTGACTCTGTGCTGTTAGGAAGAAAGGGGAAAATTGTATGGTACAAATATAATGACCAATGGAGAATTATGTGTATAATCAAATATAGATATGGACTATAGGCATTTGTAATAATATTCATTTAAAGGTAGAGGTGATAAGAAATAATAATAATGAGTAAATAAATAAATAAATAGATGTATACATACATATTTGGATACATAAACTAATCTGAACCTATTCGAGATAACAGAGAAGAGTAAAATATGTAAATTAATAATTGTTGGAACAAATTTCAAGAAGGCCAGATAAACCACTAGTACATAAATATAGAATATATATATTATTATTAATTTTCATTATACAGATATATTAAAGAATAAACAATCCATAAAAACGAATGTAGGATTATTATTAGTAAATAAATAAATAAATAAATATCTTGATATGAACTAGAGAGCCAAGTAATTGAATGGCCACACAGAGTATTAAATATAAACAATATTTCATACATTAAACCTAAATATTTATCAACATCATAAAGTTATGCACAACACACCTTAACCTAATAAATGCCTGTCAGCCCAAAAAAAGGTTTTAATTTATTAATAAATGACTGTGGGTTTTAACCTCACAGGCTCGGCAGCCTAGTACCTGAGGGTTTTAACTCGGAATTCGATATTATCAATTTTTGGCACAGATAGTTTCTGACTCTATACAAATTTCACTGGATATCTTTCTTGACACCTTAGAGGAGGTTAAAACCCACAGTCATTTATTAATAAATTAAAACCTTTTTTTGGGCTGACAGGCATTTATTAGGTTAAGGTGTGTTGTGCATAACTTTATGATGTTGATAAATATTTAGGTTTAATGTATGAAATATTGTTTATATTTAATACTCTGTGTGGCCATTCAATTACTTGGCTCTCTAGTTCATATCAAGATATTTATTTATTTATTTATTTATTTATTTACTAATAATAATCCTACATTCGTTTTTATGGATTGTTTATTCTTTAATATATCTGTATAATGAAAATTAATAATAATATATATATTCTATATTTATGTACTAGTGGTTTATCTGGCCTTCTTGAAATTTGTTCCAACAATTATTAATTTACATTTTTTACTCTTCTCTGTTATCTCGAATAGGTTCAGATTAGTTTATGTATCCAAATATGTATGTATACATCTATTTATTTATTTACTCATTATTATTATTTCTTATCACCTCTACCTTTAAATGAATATTATTACAAATGCCTATTGTCCATATCTATATTTGATTATACACATAATTCTCCATTGGTCATTATATTTGTACCATACAATTTTCCCCTTTTTTCTTAACAGCACAGAGTCATAAGTTTGTTTTTAATTTATTTCTCTATACCACTCCCAGTAGGGGAGTGGTTAACAGGTATATAAGGTGTGCTGTATGGGTACCTGTTAACTGTCTATGACTACGGCCACACTGGGCCGAAACCGGTCAGACCTTTTCCTCTTGTCTCTCTGCTGAGAGTTTTTTATGACCATGTTTTATCCTGCTGAATCTTCAAAATAAAGGCTTGTTGTTTTTTACCTATAAATTGGATATCAAGGGACTCTTTTTTCTCTACCTGGACGTGTTTTGGATATTCTTTTGTTGTATTTTTACTGTGGAGTACAGGGACTCCACTTCCGCCAGCACGTACTAGCCGACACGGATCCCCGGATGATCCCAGCTGACAGGGGAAGGTGTGCGCTAAAGAGAGAGGCTGAGTAGTGTTACTTGGGAACGGAAGTTCATTAATTGCTACTGACACCTGGGATTGCACCACATGTTTAACTACGGAACCCAGGCACTGTGAGTATTATAGACGCTGGCACGGGACTGACATTTAGGCATTTAATAGCCATAAGAAAAGCGGAGATCCAGCACTGTGAGTATGCCTCTTTATACCTGCATGAGATCATTTGCATGTTACTTGTTGTGACCCAGCTTTTTGCCACGGAGATGTGGAATTGTGCCTAACCTTGAGCCTGATTAACGCTATGGATAACGAGCTGACAGGCCAACAATATCACTAACAGCTATATTATTCTACTCCTGCAAGTCTAATAGTGGGCGGCTTGTGAGATCATACTCTACAGCTGGGCTACTCAGGAACACTAGGGGTCTTTGATGCATACGTCCAAAAGTGACTGTTTCAAGGTACATTGCTTGCACGGCCCTTTTAGAGGTCTAAGAAAAGTCGCATCGTTAGCCAGCCTTCTACCCAGTGCCTAAATGCAGGTTTATCCGCTGTATTTTCTCCAGGTTTGAAATTATTCTATACAGACTTGTCACTCCATTTAACACTACATGTCGCGAAGGTGACAGTCTCTCTCATAGCACATTATATTGTTCTGAACTTTGCTTTGAGCAATATTGGTTGCTCACTTCATTGTTTGTTTTTACCCTGTTTTGTAGTTCAGCAATACAATAACCTTTCATCCCCTATTGAGCTAAGTGGAATATAATTAATACAGTTTTCTACTGCCATATATCATCTGTGTCGTGCATGGGATTTCCCTTGATTTCTTGAAAAAGGATTTAAAGCAATATTTTATTTCTCACAAGCAAAGTAGCTGTAAGGCACTTTTTGATACAAAGTTTATTTAAGTATGGATAACATGTTACAGTCAGACTCTTTTTTCTCTCTTAATGAGATGGATGAAGAAAATTGGGATGCATTAGAATTATAGAAATATGGAATAAAAAGCGCAGAGTAAAAACACCAAACTCCTGATATACCTAAAAAGTCCCTGATATAGGCATGTACAAAACAGATAAAAATATATATTTAAACAGGAGCGCTGTAGCTAAAGGTGAATGTGAAACAAATTAAAACAGGTGATAGATTCCCAAAAATACGTGTTAAAACATCAATGCTGATAAATTAAAAACAAGTGGTAAATTCCAAAAGATACGTTTCAAAACATCAATGTTGGTAAATATTAAATAGTGACAAATACTTAGTGCAAAAATCATTCGTGCATATTATGAATAATCAAAAAAGGGCTTGGTGCAGCAAAATCAACTAAAATGAATTAAACAGTGACAAGTTAAGTGTGGTTTGCAAGGCTCTGCCTAAAAATATTTAATGTAACATATAAAAATACAGAATAAAACACATATACTAAAAACGGACGTCTCCGTATCAAACAAATTATGCCAATACACCGATTTTTTCAAAATGTGTCTCCTTATGGCCAGAAATGGGATAAAGCAGTCCCGGTAACAGTTATTATGTGGATAGATGATGCAGGCTTACCCCCAAACAGTTGCGGCTTTTTGATGAAGCAAACGATGAAATTACCGCCGTGGCGGAAGTGACGTCACTTAAGGGGGCACTGGCCCGACTGAGCACTCCGATTGGTTTCTATTGCGGTCGCTCTCAGGTTGCAGCTGCTTAGTTCACAGTGGCAAGGTATCCGCTCTTTATGTGCTCAAATGCACGCAGGATACTGACAACGGTAGTTTTGTGCTGAATGCGACTGTTTAGAGTAGATGCAAAAGTTCCATTTATAACCTTCAATAAGGCTTAATAATGTTGGTACACAAGCAAGTACCAGGAGGATGCCAAATTCTTTTAAAAGTTCCACAGATGACAAGCTGTATCAATCTGTAACAGCAACTGATAGCTGTGAGATGCTTCTCAAAATCAGAAGTGGGCAACAAACATCAACGCGTTTCTCCCTCTGCAGGGCTTTCTCAAGATGAGGTGTTGCAGCAGGTGCACCTTTTTAAAGGTGTACCTCAGTTTCTTATTGGTTACAATTTTCTTAGTCATAGATGAAGGGGTGTGTATCATTAATTAAAGGTAGTATTGGCAAATCTACATCTGTTCAGAGCAATGATATATCAGCTTCATTATTAAAACAGATACAAAATTTCATATAATCTTCTAAAGTGATCAATTCAAAAATATATAGTGATAGTGATATTAAAATAAATATACAGAAATGAATTGGATTATTTTAAAAAACCAATAAGGTAGAATGAAAATATAAATGAAAATATAAATGGGGCCCTATGAACTATATAGTAACATAATGTAAAAAACTATATGATAAATGAGGTTATATCTATACCTTCATTCTAAAAAACTTTAAAAGTGAATTGTCCGCGCTGTTAAAAAGATTAATAAAATACACTGGTATTAAAAAGTACATTTATATTGAAAGTATATCTATATTAAAGGAGACACAAGTATATGTGAGGGGATAAAATTGATCTATAAAATTTAATTTGATCTAGTGGAAATTAGTCTAATAAGAATGGGGAAATATCTAACTCTGAGTTCAGGCCGGTGGGAAATAGGGTATCGTATTTATATATCAGTTCTGCCTCTTTGAGTTTTAAGATTTTTTCTATATTCCCACCCCTCCAATTTTGTTTAAAATGTGCTATTCCCCAATACTTTAGATCAGAAGTTCTGCCATTATGCACTAATTTAAAATGTTTATACAGATTAGTGTCTTCCATTCCCTTTTCAATACAAAGGAGATGTTCCCTTATCCTATCTTTTATCATTCTTTTTGTTTCCCCAAAATATATCAAATCACAAGTGCATTTTAAAATATAGATGACCCCTTTAGTGGTACATCTAATACACTCTTTAATCCTAAATTCTTCCCCAGATTTCTGAACTTTAACTGTACTTCTTTTGTCGCTGTATTTACAGGCCTTACAAGAATAGCAGGGATAAAAACCTACTATTTTCCCTCCTTGTAGGTTTTTTTGTATGGGTACCATAGTTTTAGTGTGATATGCACTCGGTGCCAGGATAGATTTGAAGTTTTTAGATTTTCTAAAGATCATTTTTGGTTTCGGTGGTAAAGAATCTCCTATAATAGGGTCTGCTTTAAGTATACCCCAATTTTTATTTAAGATCTTTCTCATAAGACCATGATCTGCACTATACTCAGTAATGAATGGGACATTGATAGCCTCTGTATTTTCTATATTTGTCTTTTGTTTATATGAAAGTAGGGTTTTTCTATCAGTCTCCCTAGCCCGTGATACGGCCTTGTTTACAGTTTCTTTATTGTATCCTCTATCTAGGAATTTTTCCATTAAAATCCCAATCTGATTTTCAAAGTCTTGGGGTCTAGAGCAATTTTTCTTGATCCTCAGACTTTGGCCGAACGGGATGTTATCTTTCCATTGCTGGAGATGACAACTATTGGCATGTATGAAACTGTTAGAGTCAACTTCTTTAAAGTGGGTTTTTGTTTCCACTACATTATTTATCACCATGATTTCCAAATCTAAGAAGATGACAGTTTCCCTACTATAATTAAAGGTAAATTTTAGGCCCCTATCATTAGCATTCATATTATTGATAATATGAATGCTAATGATAGGGGCCTAAAATTTACCTTTAATTATAGTAGGGAAACTGTCATCTTCTTAGATTTGGTGAAATCATGGTGATAAATAATGTAGTGGAAACAAAAACCCACTTTAAAGAAGTTGACTCTAACAGTTTCATACATGCCAATAGTTGTCATCTCCAGCAATGGAAAGATAACATCCCGTTCGGCCAAAGTCTGAGGATCAAGAAAAATTGCTCTAGACCCCAAGACTTTGAAAATCAGATTGGGATTTTAATGGAAAAATTCCTAGATAGAGGATACAATAAAGAAACTGTAAACAAGGCCGTATCACGGGCTAGGGAGACTGATAGAAAAACCCTACTTTCATATATACAAAAGACAAATATAGAAAATACAGAGGCTATCAATGTCCCATTCATTACTGAGTATAGTGCAGATCATGGTCTTATGAGAAAGATCTTAAATAAAAATTGGGGTATACTTAAAGCAGACCCTATTATAGGAGATTCTTTACCACCGAAACCAAAAATGATCTTTAGAAAATCTAAAAACTTCAAATCTATCCTGGCACCGAGTGCATATCACACTAAAACTATGGTACCCATACAAAAAAACCTACAAGGAGGGAAAATAGTAGGTTTTTATCCCTGCTATTCTTGTAAGGCCTGTAAATACAGCGACAAAAGAAGTACAGTTAAAGTTCAGAAATCTGGGGAAGAATTTAGGATTAAAGAGTGTATTAGATGTACCACTAAAGGGGTCATCTATATTTTAAAATGCACTTGTGATTTGATATATTTTGGGGAAACAAAAAGAATGATAAAAGATAGGATAAGGGAACATCTCCTTTGTATTGAAAAGGGAATGGAAGACACTAATCTGTATAAACATTTTAAATTAGTGCATAATGGCAGAACTTCTGATCTAAAGTATTGGGGAATAGCACATTTTAAACAAAATTGGAGGGGTTGAATATAGAAAAAATCTTAAAACTCAAAGAGGCAGAACTGATATATAAATACGATACCCTATTTCCCACCGGCCTGAACTCAGAGTTAGATATTTCCCCATTCTTATTAGACTAATTTCCACTAGATCAAATTAAATTTTATAGATCAATTTTATCCCCTCACATATACTTGTGTCTCTTTTAATATAGATATACTTTCAATATAAATGTACTTTTTAATACCAGTGTATTTTATTAATCTTTTTAACAGCGCGGACAATTCACTTTTAAAGTTTTTTAGAATGAAGGTATAGATATAACCTCATTTATCATATAGTTTTTTACATTATGTTACTATATAGTTCATAGGGCCCCATTTATATTTTCATTTATATTTTCATTCTACCTTATTGGTTTTTTAAAATAATCCAATTCATTTCTGTATATTTATTTTAATATCACTATCACTATATATTTTTGAATTGATCACTTTAGAAGATTATATGAAATTTTGTATCTGTTTTAATAATGAAGCTGATATATCATTGCTCTGAACAGATGTAGATTTGCCAATACTACCTTTAATTAATGATACACACCCCTTCATCTATGACTAAGAAAATTGTAACCAATAAGAAACTGAGGTACACCTTTAAAAAGGTGCACCTGCTGCAACACCTCATCTTGAGAAAGCCCTGCAGAGGGAGAAACGCGTTGATGTTTGTTGCCCACTTCTGATTTTGAGAAGCATCTCACAGCTATCAGTTGCTGTTACAGATTGATACAGCTTGTCATCTGTGGAACTTTTAAAAGAATTTGGCATCCTCCTGGTACTTGCTTGTGTACCAACATTATTAAGCCTTATTGAAGGTTATAAATGGAACTTTTGCATCTACTCTAAACAGTCGCATTCAGCACAAAACTACCGTTGTCAGTATCCTGCGTGCATTTGAGCACATAAAGAGCGGATACCTTGCCACTGTGAACTAAGCAGCTGCAACCTGAGAGCGACCGCAATAGAAACCAATCGGAGTGCTCAGTCGGGCCAGTGCCCCCTTAAGTGACGTCACTTCCGCCACAGCGGTAATTTCATCGTTTGCTTCATCAAAAAGCCGCAACTGTTTGGGGGTAAGCCTGCATCATCTATCCACATAATAACTGTTACCGGGACTGCTTTATCCCATTTCTGGCCATAAGGAGACACATTTTGAAAAAATCGGTGTATTGGCATAATTTGTTTGATACGGAGACGTCCGTTTTTAGTATATGTGTTTTATTCTGTATTTTTATATGTTACATTAAATATTTTTAGGCAGAGCCTTGCAAACCACACTTAACTTGTCACTGTTTAATTCATTTTAGTTGATTTTGCTGCATCAAGCCCTTTTTTGATTATTCATAATATGCACGAATGATTTTTGCACTAAGTATTTGTCACTATTTAATATTTACCAACATTGATGTTTTGAAACGTATCTTTTGGAATTTACCACTTGTTTTTAATTTATCAGCATTGATGTTTTAACACGTATTTTTGGGAATCTATCACCTGTTTTAATTTGTTTCACATTCACCTTTAGCTACAGCGCTCCTGTTTAAATATATATTTTTATATGCATTAGAATTAACAGATGTGTTTGAAAGCGATACACCAAATACAATACTAGGAGATTACTTTTATGACTTGGAGAATTTAAAGAAGAAAGAGCAAAAGCTAAAATGGGATAAATGGATTCTGTCTAAATATATCAGTATGAAAATGATTCCAAGGGGCCTGAGGATAAATAAATTTCCCACCTATGATGTAAAGGACCCTGGTTTCATTGAAAGATGGAATCAGGCCCTAACGGACTGCTCACTTAAACTTATAGCTCTTTTGATTGAATACAAAGATATCTTGTTGATAGAGGTTAAGGAAAAGATAATCGTATATCCAGAATATGATGCTATACTTAAGAGTGTTATTGAAGAGTCTAAGAAATTAATTATTCAAATTAAACATTCTAAATATATACGTGATCAGAAAGATTACAGTAATGGCACAGTTTACATATGGCGAAAGAAAGAGAGAGGTAGAGTTTGGTCACAGACACACAATGATAGATCCAGGGCACATCATTCAGGTCAGGATATAACACCAAGGAAACCTGAAAAGGAAAAGAATAAGCCAAATAGATCGGGTGGAACAAAACAGGTTGCCTTCTCTGACTCAGAACCTGAGCAGTCAGATGAGGATAAATTTGCTTCAAGCTTTGATGATGAGGGCTGCTCAGGCTCAGAGGGTGAAATATCTGAACTATCAGAAAACACAGAATTTAACTCTATGCCAAGAGGTATTTTAAAGGACCCTAAGGGAGTAATGGGAGCTATACCTAAAAAAGGTGGGAGAGGTCGCCGAGGAAGGGGGCGGTCTCTCTATTCACAATCTGGCATTACTAGAGAGACTGCTACTAATGATGTGGGACCTAACATGCAGGTTTTTCAGTGGGCTCCAAAACAACCCAGAGGGGGAGGGAGGGGCCACACACAGAGAAGAGAGGAAACATCCACTCAGTCTCAGAGATACCCAGTGAGAGAGAACAGGAGAACCAGGGGGCACAGATACCAGTGAGTGACTTCTCGGTGGTTAACCTATCCTCCTATCAGCTTACAGATGTCGAGAGAAAAGTCCTGGGGTATGGTCTTAATTTTGTTCCATCTAGGGATTTTGATTTATTCCAGACCATACTGGATGTAAATAAAATGGTAAGGGATCTTACCCTAAGGAAGTTCTTCTCGACATCTTCTGATAGTATGCCCAGTGTAGTGCATAACCAGTGTAATGATGTGTATGCTTTATGTTATAGTTTAAGTTCAATAGTTATGCTTAGTTCACTCTGTGCACTACAAACAGTTAACATTTTAGTCATGTGATTGGAGGGGGCGGGCAGTTATTGTTAAGATGGATGCTGCTGAATAAAGTCTGTATTCCTGTTCTCTCTCCTTGCTGTTTGCTAATACATTATAAAGATCATCACATGGTACCAGAAGTGGGGTGAAAAGTGACATGGCAGCAAACAGCAACACAAAGAACATTCCTTCTCTGGATTTAGAGTCAGGGAACATTTCTGACAATTGGTCAAAATGGAGGGAGCTGATTGAACTTGTGTTTGCAGGCCCAGATGCAGACAGATGGACTGATCAACAGAAGGCAGCACACTTTCTGATATGTGTGGGACAAAAGGGACGTGATGTATGCAGAGCCTGGCAGGCAAGTGGGGATATCACTGCAGATGACAAAAAAAAACCAGAGGTATTGTTTGCAAAGTTTGAAGCATACTGCAATCCAAGGAAAAACATCACAGTGCAGAGGAAAATGTTTTATGAGAGGAATCAGTGTGGAGGTGAATCTGTGGATGAATGGGTGACACAGCTGCGCTTGCTTGCCAAAGACTGTGCTTTTTATGATGCAGGTGATATGATAAAAGACCGTATTCTGATGGGCAGTAAGTTTAAAGAAGTTCAGGAAAAGCTGCTGCAGGAAGAAGATTTAAATCTTGAGAAAGCCATCAGGATTGCTAGAGCATATGAAATGTCAAGAAAGGACATGCAGGTACTGGAAGGAACACAACACCAGATCAGTGCTATAGAAAATCAAAGCAGCAGATACTGGCAAGAAAGAGGACACAAGGGGATAAAAGGCAAGTGGGACACTGGGACAAGTAACACACAAGCAACCTGTGGCTACTGTGGAAACATGCACAACAAAAACTCTGCCTGTCCTGCAAGGTGGCAGATATGTAATAAATGCAAGAAAAGAGGACATTTTGCCAGGGTGTGTAAACTGTTTTCACATATTGCAAGGACACAAACACAGGCTGTACACGCCATAGAGGACAATGATGACAATGCAGGGTTAGACTCAGATTGCACCCCAATATATCTTGCAGCAGTACAGAAATCACACAAGTCTGCAGATGAAGCAAATGTAACCCTACAGATAGGGGCTCACAAAACTCCAGTCACATTCAAAATAGATACAGGGGCACAAGTAAACTGTGTGCCAAGCCACACATACCTGGAACTTCTTAGAAATGAATTCCCCTTAGAGACTCAAGACCTACCAAAACTGTTGGGATATGGTGGTGAAAAGCTGAAAGTGATGGGTCGCTGCCATGCAAAATGTTTTTACAAGGGATCTGAAAAGGTCTTACAATTGTTTGTGATAGAAACAAAAGCCCCAGCAGTATTAGGTCTAAAAACAAGTAAAGATATTGGACTTGTAAAGATCATTATGGCTGTGGATGGTGGGTGCAGCGAACTGTCAAAGGACAACATTAAGCATGAGTACAGTGATCTATTCAAAGGCCTAGGGTGCCTCCCGGGGATTAGCCGCATACGTATAAAAGAGGGTGCACAGCCTGTCATTCATGCCCCAAGGAAAATACCTCTATCCCTTGAGGCTAAAGTCAAACAAGAACTAACTAGGATGGAGAAGTTGGGGGTAGTAAAAAAGGTCACAGAACCATCAGAATGGGTCAGTTCTATGGTTGTGGTAGAGAAGAAAAACACAGGCGCAATTCGTATTTGCATTGACCCACGTGATTTGAACAAAGTAATAATGAGAGAACACTACAAACTCCCCACCATAGATGATATAGCTCACAAGCTAGTAGGAGCAACAGTGTTTAGTGTACTAGATGCACAATCTGGTTACTGGCAATTGCGTCTTGATGAACCCAGCAGTCACCTGACCACTTTCAACTCCCCCTTTGGACGATGGCGTTTCACAAGGGTACCTTTCGGCATTGCTTCTGCTCAGGAGATATTTCAAAAGAAATCACATGAGTTGATTGCTGGTCTACATGGTGTTGAAGTAATAATTGATGATTTGCTGGTTTATGGAAAGGATCGTACAGAACATGACAAAAACCTTATTGCCTTACTCAAGCGGTGTCGGGAGAAAAATCTTAAACTCAATCCAAACAAAATGCAAATTGGGGTAGAAGAGGTTACATATTTTGGACACCTTCTAACCAAAGAGGGTTTAAAGCCTGATCCAAAGAAGATAACAGCAGTTATTAGCATGAAGGCCCCATCCTCCAGGAAGGAACTAGAGACATCATTAGGCATTTTTAATTATCTATCCAAGTTTTCTCAGGGCCTCGCTCAGCTGACAGCCCCACTACGTGCATTGCTACAAAGGGATGCTATTTGGTCTTGGGACGCAAACATGGAAAAGACATTTGAGAAAGTAAAAAAACTGATCACTAAACATCCAGGGCCAATACTGAAATATTTTGACGTAAACTGCAACACTGTGCTTCAAGTGGATGCATCCCAGTTTGGGTTAGGTGCTGTGCTAATGCAACAAGGACATCCTGTTGCATATGCTTCACGAGCTCTGACAACAACACAAGCCAATTATGCTCAAATTGAGAAGGAGATGTTGGCCATTGTAAATGGATGTGAGAAATTTCACCAGTATATCTATGGTCGCCCAGTGGTTGTGGAAACTGATCACAAACCATTGGAGTACATCATGCAAAAACCACTATCTGCTATACCTCCACGCCTGCAGAGGATGGTTATGAAACTACAACAGTATGATCTCACAGTGAAATATAAACCAGGAAAGGAAATTCCGATGGCAGATACGCTGTCTAGGGTGTTTCCAGAAGGACATGAAGCACGGGATGAACCTGAATTGGAAGAACAGGTACATACAGTACTAGTAAATATTCCAATAGCTGATGTACGGCTGGAAAAAATTAGACAAGATACCAAACAAGATAAAGTACTAGAAAAACTAATTCGTGTCATGTGCAATGGCTGGCCAGAAAAACGAAAGAAGCTTTCTCCTGAGTTGCAGGGATTCTGGCCTGTGAGAAATGAACTATCCTTTCATACGGATATCATATTCATGGGTGACCGTATTGTTATTCCTAAATCACAGCAGGCAGAAATATTGGAGCAAATTCACCAGGGACATTTGGGCATTACTCTTTGTAAGCGCAGAGCACGGGATGTGGTTTACTGGCCTAATTTGGACCTTGATATTGAGACACTTGTGAAGACATGTGAAACCTGCCAGACATTTCAAAAAAACAATGCAAAAGAACCTCTCACACCATGGAACACTCCTTCACGGGCATGGCAGAGACTGGCCACAGATATTTTTCATTTTGAGGACAACCACTACCTGATAGTAGTAGATTACTACAGCAAATTCTTTGAGTTAGTACAGCTGAGAAATCTAAAAGCATCAGCAATCATATGGGCTTTCAAAACAATACTCTCGAGACATGGAGTGTGTGAAGAACTTGTGTCTGATAATGGCCCGCAATTCTCAAGTGCTGAATTCCAGTGCTTTCTGCGTGAATGGGGAGTCAGGCACAAACCAGTAAGTCCGTATCACTCACAGGCCAATGGTTTAGCTGAGAAGTATGTTGGCATAGCCAAATCCATTATCAGAAAAGCACAATCATCAGGGCAGGATGTGTACCTAGGCCTGTTAAACTATCGTGCAACACCCATGGAGGGTTTATGTTCACCTGCACAGCTGCTCATGGGTAGAGCACTGAGGACCACAGTGCCTATTGCACCACAGAAATTGCAGCCTCAGACTATCCCACAGGATCAGGTAACAGGTCAGAGGAACATAAACATGAAAAAGCAAAAGCTGTATTTTGACAAATCTACCAAGTTACTTGGTCCACTCAGGGCTGGGCAAGCTGTGAGACACAGAGTCACTGGGGATACATGGGAACCTGCTCGAATTGTCAGTGAAGCTAATTCACCAAGGTCATATATAATCAAAACCAAGTGTGGACAGAAACTGAGACGCAACAGGCGTCATCTTCGACCAGACACTGCAGCTGATACTCTACTCGAGGAACCAAGCAGCAATGACAATAAAGAGCAAAGCAATGAATGCACAGAATTCCCTAACATGGATGTAAAGTCTACTGAGGACTTTGAGGACAACATAAGTGTATCAGCTTGCGATAATGCTGGGAATGACTCTCAACCTGACACTGATTGTACTGCTAGTGAGCCAGCAGTTACTTTCTCTCGTTATGGTCGAGCTATTAAACCAAAAATATGGGAAGACTTTGTCTCATATTAAGTGTTTCATATTTGAAGGGGAAGATGTAATGATGTGTATGCTTTATGTTATAGTTTAAGTTCAATAGTTATGCTTAGTTCACTCTGTGCACTACAAACAGTTAACATTTTAGTCATGTGATTGGAGGGGGCGGGCAGTTATTGTTAAGATGGATGCTGCTGAATAAAGTCTGTATTCCTGTTCTCTCTCCTTGCTGTTTGCTAATACATTATAAAGATCATCACAACCAGGAGAGGGAGGGGCCTGTCCGCGATATGCCATTCGGTGATGTCTGTGCTTTAATAGACTTAGAAGATCTGGGTGGTACACAGGAGGCTAGAACAGAGGATACACTTATAAGACATAATAAACAACATAATCTGAAATCTCGGTCTAAGTTTTACCCACTACAAATGAGGGGTAAAAGCTTGGAAGTCTTTCACAAGAGAGTCATTGAAGATCTTACACAACTAGATGAATCTAGGAAATACGATCATAACTCTAATTTGTCTAGGTTGGAAAGGGAGGCTGTTGCCTCCCTACAAAACAACAAGGAGGTGGTAATCCGCCAATCAGACAAAGGGGGAAGCGTGGTTCTGCTTGATACAGGAACCTATATAAACGAGGCATTAAGGCAACTTGAGGATCCCGAGGCCTATATGAGTCTATCTAGGGATCCAACACCAGAGTACAAAGCTATCCTAAGTGACCTTTTGGATGATGGGGTGGAGATGGGCATTATTGATGAACAGACATATGATTGTCTGTTTGTTGATAATCCAGTAATGCCCATCTTCCACCACCTCCCAAAGGTTCATAAGAGTCTGGTGAATGTACAGGGCAGGCCTATAGTGGCAGGAATTGGTTCCCTCTTGGAACCCCTGTCCAAATGGGTGGACCAATTCCTGCAACCACTAGTTCAAAGACTACCTAGCTTTGTGAAGGATACTGCCCATGTGCTCTCAAGACTTGAGGATGTGACTTGGGAGGAGGGGTACAGTTGGATCACCATTGATGTGGTGTCCCTGTACTCCTCCATACCACACGAGTGTGGTCTGCAAGCCATCTCATATTTTTTGAAAAGAGACACTGAAATATCACCTGAACAAAGAGAGTATGTACTGAGAGTGGTCAGTTTTCTACTCCGGCATAATTTCTTTATGTTGGAGGGTAAGTTTTACCTCTAAAGACGTGGAACTGCTATGGGGGCGAAATTTGCCCCCTCCTACGCGAACCTGTTTATGGGATGGTGGGAGCGTTTCCATGTCTTTGGGGGTAACAGAAATTGTACGCAATATATTGTTAAATATCTGCGTTACATTGATGACTTGCTAGTCATCTGGTCAGGTAGCAAAGATCAACTTGGCACACTGGTCGATTTGCTTAATATCAATAGTGTTGGTCTGCGGTTCACCTTCGAGTGGGACCAGACCAGCATAAATTACTTGGATGTTACCCTCAGATTTGATGGTGAAACTGGGGGGGTATCCTCATCTCTCTATAGGAAGCCTATCTCCGGGAACACGTTGTTGCATGCCAGAAGTAGCCATCCGAGGCATGTGTTTAAAGGCATTGCCAAAGGCCAATTCATGCGTATCAAAAGAAATTGTTCAAGGAGAGAGGACTTCCTGAGGGAGAGTGAGGATTTGAAAGTGAGACTACAAGAGAGGGGTTACTCCAAACATCTGATTAATAAGGCTTTTATGGAAGTCACCGCAATGGATATGAGATGTAACCAGGGAAGGACAAGAGATAACATACTGAGGAATGATACTTACTCCAGAATTAAACCCACTCTAGTGACTGCTTTCTCTAACCAATATGATAAGGTTTGTAAGGTTATTGAAAGGAATTTGCCCATACTCCGAGGTGACACAGTACTGAGACACATAATGGATGATGGATGCAACTTCATCTATAAACGTAATGTGTCTCTGGGCAACATGTTGTCCCCCAGTATGCTGCCCCAAAAGGAGAGTGGCAGCTCTTGGTTAAAAGTTAAGGGAACATATAAATGTGGGAAAAAGACATGTAAGTCATGTGACCACATGGTTGTCTCAAAATCCTTTTCCTCAACCAAAACGCTGGAGGTTTTTGACACTAGGTGCTGCATCAAGTGTGGTAGTAGATATGTCATCTACTTAATTGAATGCACCCAGTGCAAAAAACAATATGTTGGTAGAACGACTAGGCCTGTGGGCAAGCGGATTAGAGAGCACCTCTCTTATGCTTCCCAGGAAAGGGCTGTTTCTGCTTTATCCAAACATTTTTTGGATGTACATATGGGAGATGTTGGAACCTTCAGGTGGCGGGCTATCGAGTCTGTGTCCAGACCACCTAGGGGAGGTGATTTACTTCATATCCTCTCCAGGCAAGAGATTTATTGGATCCACAGGCTCGGCAGCCTAGTACCTGAGGGTTTTAACTCGGAATTCGATATTATCAATTTTTGGCACAGATAGTTTCTGACTCTATACAAATTTCACTGGATATCTTTCTTGACACCTTAGAGGAGGTTAAAACCCACAGTCATTTATTAATAAATTAAAACCTTTTTTTGGGCTGACAGGCATTTATTAGGTTAAGGTGTGTTGTGCATAACTTTATGATGTTGATAAATATTTAGGTTTAATGTATGAAATATTGTTTATATTTAATACTCTGTGTGGCCATTCAATTACTTGGCTCTCTAGTTCATATCAAGATATTTATTTATTTATTTATTTACTAATAATAATCCTACATTCGTTTTTATGGATTGTTTATTCTTTAATATATCTGTATAATGAAAATTAATAATAATATATATATTCTATATTTATGTACTAGTGGTTTATCTGGCCTTCTTGAAATTTGTTCCAACAATTATTAATTTACATATTTTACTCTTCTCTGTTATCTCGAATAGGTTCAGATTAGTTTATGTATCCAAATATGTATGTATACATCTATTTATTTATTTACTCATTATTATTATTTCTTATCACCTCTACCTTTAAATGAATATTATTACAAATGCCTATAGTCCATATCTATATTTGATTATACACATAATTCTCCATTGGTCATTATATTTGTACCATACAATTTTCCCCTTTTTTCTTAACAGCACAGAGTCACAAGTTTGTTTTTAATTTATTTCTCTATACCACTCCCAGTAGGGGAGTGGTTAACAGGTATATAAGGTGTGCTCTATGGGTACCTGTTAACTGTCTATGACTACGGCCACACCGGGCCGAAACCGGTCAGACCTTTTCCTCTTGTCTCTCTGCTGAGAGTTTTTTATGACCATGTTTTATCCTGCTGAATCTTCAAAATAAAGGCTTGTTGTTTTTTAACTATAAATTGGATATCAAGGGACTCTTTTTTCTCTACCTGGATGTGTTTTGGATATTCTTTTGTTGAGGTTTATGTAGTTGATATTTTACTTATTTCTGATATACTCATTCCAGATGCTTTGTACCACCACTAATATATATATTCATTATGCCGTTGCAACAAAATAATTTATGTATACCTGTGAAATTACTGGACATTCATGCTGTAATGTATGTTGTGATGCATAACCTTCAATAAAAAGATTTAAAAAAAAAAAACCTAACCTGAGTTACACACCTAACATTACACTAAAATTAAATAATTACCTAAATTAAATACAATTACCTAAATTACACAAACCTAACCTGCCTTACACTAAAACCTAACATTACAATAAAATAAAATAAATTAATAAAATACAATTATCTAAATTACAAAAAAAAAATAAACACTAAATTACACAAAATAAAAAACGAAATTATCAAAAATATAAATGAATTGCTCCTAATCTAATAGCCCTATCAAAATAAAAAAAAGCCCCCCCAAAATAAAAAACCCTAGCCTACACTAAACTGCCAATGGCCCTTAAAAGGGCTTTTTCCGGGGCATTGCCCCAAAGATAACAGCTCTTTTACCTGTAAAAAAAAAATTAAATCACCCCCCCAACGGTACAACCTACCACCCACACAACCAAACCCCCCAAATAAAATTCTATCTAAATAAACCTAAGCTAACCATTGCCCTGAAAAGGGCATTTGGGTGGGCATTGCCCTTAAAAGGGTATTTTGCTCCTTTACTGTGCCCAAACCCTAAGCTAAAAATAAAACCCACCCAATAAACCCTTAAAAAAACCTAACACTAACCCCTGACGATCTACTTACAGTTTTCGAATACCGGACATCCATCCTCATCCAGGCGACAGAAGTCTTCATCCAAGCGGGCAGAAGTCTTCATCCAGACGGCATCTTCTATCTTCATCCATCCGGTGCGGAGTGGGTCCATCTTCAAGACATCCGGCGTGGAGCATCCTCTTCTTCCGATCGTCGATGGAAAATTAAGTTCACTTTAAGTGACGTCATCCAAGATGGCGTCCCTTACATTCCGATTGGCTGATAGAATTCTATCAGCCAATAGGAATTAAAGGAGAAAAAATCACATTGGCTGATCCAATCAGCCAATAGAATGCAAGCTCAATCCTATTGGCTGATTGGATCAGCCAATAGGATGAAAGCTCAAACCTATTGGCTGATTGCAACAGCCAAAAGGATTTTTTTCTCCTTTAATTCCTATTAGCTGATAGAATTCTATCAGCCAATTGGAATGTAAGGGACGCCATCTTGGATGACGTAACTTAAAGTGAACTTAATTTTCCAGCGATGATCGGAAAAAGAGGATGCTCCGCGCCGGATGTCTTGAAGATGGACCCGCTCCGCGCCGGATAGATGAAGATAGAAGATGCCGTCTGGAGGAAGACTTCTGCCGGCTTCAATGAGGACTTCTGCCCACTTGGATGAAGACTTCTGCCGTCTGGATGAGGATGGATGTCCGGTTTTCGAAAACTGTAAGTGGATCGTCGGGGGTTAGTGTTAGGTTTTTTAAAGGGTTTATTGGGTAGGTTTTATTTTTAGCTTAGGGTTTGGGCACCGTAAAAAGCTAAATGCCCTTTTAAGGGCAATGCCCATCCAAATGCCCTTTTCAGGGCAATGGTTAGCTTAGGTTTATTTGGATATAATTTTATTTGGGGGGTTTGGTTGTGTGGATGGTGGGTTTTACTGTTGGGGGGTGTTTGTATTTTGTTTTACAGGTAAAAGAGCTGATTTCTTTGGGGCAATGCCCCACAAAAGACCCTTTTAAGGGCCATTGGCAGTTTAGCGTAGGCTAGGGTTTTTTTTTATTTTAGGGTGGCTTTTTAATTTTGATAGGGCTATTAGATTAGGAGTAATGCATTTTTATTTTTGATAATTTCGTTTTTTATTTTTTGTAATTTAGTGTTTATTTTTTATTGTAATTTAGATAATTGTATTTTATTAATTTAATTTATTTTAGTTTATTGAATGTTAGGTTTTAGTGTAAGGCAGGTTAGGTTTTATTTTACAGGTAACTTTGCATTTAATTTAATTAGATAGCTAGTAAATAGTTAATAACTATTTACTAACTAGTCTACATAGTTAAAATAAATACAAAGATAGATACAATATTATAACTATTAGTTATTTTGTAGCTAGCTTAGGTTTTTTTTACAGGTAAGTATGTATTTAGTTTTAAATAGTAATTATTTAGGTAATAATTGTAAGGTTTATTTAGATTTATTTTAATTATATTTGTTAGGGGGTGTTAGGGTTAGGGTTAGACTTAGGCTTAGGGTTACGTTAGGGTTAGGGTTAGGTTTAGGGGTTAATATATTTATGTAGTGATGTGGGAGGCCAGAGGTTTAGGGGTTAATAGTTTAATTTAATATATTTCGTTGTGGGGGGCTTGCGGTTTAGTGGTTAATAGGTTTATTATAGTGACGGTGTGGGCAGTAAGAAGATTAGGGATTAATAATCTTTAAATAGTGTTTGTGATGCAGGAGGGCGGAGGTTTAGGGGTTAATAGGTTTATTATAGTGGCAACGATGTCTGAGAGCGGCGGAATAGGGGTTAATACATTTTAATAGTGGTGGCGATGTCCGGAGCAGGAGATTAGGGGTTAATAATTTTATTTTAGTATTTGGGATGCGGGAGGGCCTCAGTTTAGGGGTTAATAGGTAGTTTATGGGTGTTAGTGTACTTTTGTGACACTTTAGTTATGAGTTTTATAGTACAGCTTTGTAACGTTAAACTCATAACTACTGACTTTAGATGGCGGTACGAATCTTGTCAGTATAGGGTGTACCGCTCACTTTTTGGCCTCCCAGGCAAACTCGTAATACCGGCGCTATGGAAGTCCCATTGAAAAAGGACTTTTTTAAAAGTGTGGTACTGACGTTGCGTGACAGCCAAAAAGGTGTGCGGTACACCGATTCTGACAAGACTTGTAATAGCAGGGGTAGGGAAAAAGCAGCGTTATGAAGCATAACAATGCTTTTTGACTCATAGCACAAAACTCGTAATCTAGATGATAATCCCTTTATTACCCATTGTCCAGTTTGGAATAACCAACACTGTAATAGAAATACACGTTTTTACCTCTGTGATTACCTTGTATCTATGCCTTTGCAAACTGACTCCTTATTTCAATTCTTTTGACAGACCTGCATTTTAGTGCAATCAGTGCTCACTCCAGGGTAACTATACGTTCATGAGCTCAAAATTAAAAAAAATCTAAAATTACAAAAAATAATAAATACTAAATTACAAAAAAAATAAAAAACACTAAGATTACAAAAAATTATAAATGAAATTATCAAAAATATAAACAATTACACCTAATCTAATAGCCCTATAAAAATAAAAAAGCCCCCCAAAATAAAAACACCCCTAACCTACAATAAACTACCAATAGCCCTTAAAAGAACCTTTTGGAGAGCATTGCCCTAAGTTAAACAGCTCTTTTACTTGTAAAAAAAATACAAAGTCCCCCCAACAGTAAAACCCACCACCCAACCAACCCCCCAAAATAAAAAACCTAATTCTAAAAAATCCTAAACTACCCATTGCCCCTAAAGGGGCATTTGTATGGGCATTGCCCTTAAAAAGGCATTCAGCTCTTTTACACTGCCCTTAAAACAGCATTCAGCTCTTTTACAAGTGTCCATCCCTAATCTAAAAAAAAAAACACCCAAAAAATGGTTCCTGAAGTCCGGACATCCACCTTCATCCAGGCAGCGAGAAGTCTTCATCCAGGCGGCGACACCTTCATCCATCTCGGGGAAGTCTTCCATCTTCACCCGGCGGGGCAGAGCGGAGCTATCCTGGAAGACATCCTGCGCAGAGTGTCCTCTTCATGCGTGTCACACCGCGCCGCTCTAGCCGTTGCTAGGTGCCAGGCGTCTCCTTCCCGGCTCGTTGCCAGGGGCTGTGTCGGGTCCGGATGCGTGCGGCGCTGACGTCATCACCGCACGCTCCTCTCTCTCAGATGCCGGTCCGGATTCCTCTGGTGCGAATCCTGCGCCTATGTAAGTCGCTCAATAACGATCTATCACTGCCCAAGTATAGGTGTTACTTTGTGTGCTCCTGGGTGTGATAGATCGTTACTACTGTATTGCCTGTATGTGTTCGAACTTTGCCTGTCTGACTACTCCTATGATTAAGTGCTGCATAGCACGAAACATGTTAGGATTACGCTCCCCCCTAAACTTGTGACTCTTGCACTGTGCTGTGAAGTCTGTTCTCGTTTTTTAACAAAGGAATAACATTTGGACTTTTTAATTTCGATTTTGAGTGCTGCTTCTTTTCATCCTTGTCTGACTACTCTGCCTGTTATACCCCTGAATTGCTGGATTGATATACCGCTGCTGAACTCTGCCTGTCTGACTACTCTGCCTATTTAACCCCTAAATTGCTGGATTGATATACTGCTGCTGAACTCTGCCTGTCTGACTACTCTGCCTGTTTAACCCCTAAATTGCTGGATTGATATACTGCTGCTGAACCCTGCCTGTCTGACTACTCTGCCTATTTAACCCCTGTTGTTCTGGATTGCCTCTTTGCTGCCGAACCCTGCCTGCCTGACCATTCTAGTGGTGTGACCTTGGACTGCTTTACTGTTGCCAAATCCTGCCTGTCTGACCATTCTAGTGATTGCCATTGCCGCTGGGGACTGTCCTGCCTGTGGTGAGTGTCGCCCTCCTCATCTTACTAATTTTCTCTGCTCTGCGATATTCCCTATCATTCCGGCTCGACACCGGGATAACAAGACTACTGGCCGAGTTTGGTCTGATAGAGGAGTATCCCACGAGCATTACAATATGCTCACCGCCGTACACTGAAGTTGAATGCAAGGTAGCCGTTTCAAAATGGCGTACCTTGCATTCCTATTGGCTGATTTGATTCTTCAAATTCAAATCAGCCAATAGGATGAGAGCTTCTGAAATTCTATTGACTGTTTAAAACAGCCAATAGGATGAGAGCTACTGAAATCCTATTGGCTGATTTGAACAGCCAATAGGATTTCAGTAGCTCTCATCCTATTGGTTGTTTTGAACAGCCAATAGGATTTCAGAAGCTCTCATCCTATTGGCTGATTTTAATTTGAAGAATCAAATCAGCCAATAGGAATGCAAGGTACGCCATTTTGAAAAAGCTACCTTGTATTTAACTTCAGTGTACAGCGGTGACCGTATGAAAAGGACGCTCCGTGCAGGATGTCTTCCAGGATAGCTCCGCTGTGCGCCGCTGGGATGAAGATAGAAGACGTCTGCCCTTAAAAGAAATGAATGCTGGCCCGATCACGCTATTAAACTCAATGTAGCTTGCTCCCGCTACCAGACCAGAGTGGGAGCGGGCTACATTGAGTTTACTAGCGCGATCGGGCACGCTGTGACTAGATATGGCGGTAAGCTAATGTTATATAATTCTGCACTATGTGCAGAATTCTATAACATTATTTGCTAGGTTTACTGCCCCTATAAACAAAAACAACCAAGGCTGGAAATTGACTTGCAATGATGCTGAAATCTGGCAACTCAGCATCAAAAAAATTACACAACCCATCACTAGGAAACTGTGACAGGAGAGGTCCCAACAATTAAATAAGGGACTTCATGTAAGTGTAACTGTCAAATGATTGTCATAGTAATAATGATCACCTTGCAGCAACCGCTAGCCTCATATTTTCTTAAAATCTTTGGTCTGCAGAAAAAAAATCAAGATATAAATATACTCGCAATCAATTTCCATTGCACAGGTATTACAAGTCTGGAAAAATCACGATTATAGGACCTCATTACACGTGGAGTACAAAATTGCAACTGTTATGGAGTGCTAATATCGCTTGAGTGTTATTCATTACAAGTATTTTTTTTTCACCTTGTAGTATTTACTGTATAACTGAACATTTTCTAGGGAAAAGAAAGTAGGTTGTGCTAGCACAATGTCTAAAACCTCTAAAACCCTAATCTCCGATAACCACCACCTCAATAAACCCGCAAAACAGCTAGGACCCACTCGTCACTATTAACCCCCTAAATGCCATAAACTCATAATATTAAGCCATCATAACCACTATTAACTCTCTAACTACCATATCCTTCCTCACAATAAATACCCTAATTGCTAAGGCCCTCTAACTATGATTAAACCCCTAACAAAATAACCCAATCACAATGTAAGGGACTCACCCGGGAGCTCCAGGTCTCGCCCCTCCAGTCTTGGCAAACACAGAGAGTCAGGGGTGTATTATGGCCTAGGCCAACAAGGCCAGTGCCTAGGGCAGCAGATTTGGGAGGGGCAGCACATCTGCTCTATCCTCTCTCTAAAAGCCAGCACACAGAAAAGACAAGGCACATGCGCTGATTAAGGTCGCTCTTCACAGGCAGTGCTCCTTTAAAGCGTTGCTTCATTTAGAGCCGCCGGCATTTTTGCAGTGGAAGCGTTCTTGGTGAGAAACTTGCCCGGGGATATGCTTACAAGGTCAGGTGATCTACGCAATTCGGCGGGTTGAGAAAGACAACCCGCCGAAACACGTAGCTCACCTGACTGGACCTACCTGGATTGAATCAACCATCTGTAAAGGAACAGACCGGTGAAAAGGTTATAACGACTAAAGCTGCAACGTGTTTGATTGTAAGACACAATCCCTGCAATTCTTGCAATTGAAAGAGACAACCAAGAAAGCTGATACCTATGTGAGAAGCGGAACAGAACCCTAGGAATCACAACGTCAGAGGGGTTAGCTATTGGGGAGCTCATTACAAACAACAGGACCATAGTCCACTCTCACTTCAATCGATTGAAAGCACAAAACTCAAAGAGCATTGGTAAAAACTGGTACGATCCATAACCTGAAGGTGTACAATATTTGCTAGAACTAAGGATTCCACACTGACACTTGTTTATATAAAAATACATCATAAACAAACTTATATCCGACAAGGCACCCTACGGTATATTCATAGACAGGATTACAAGTACTCTCTATATGGAATAGGACAGCATAAGCTGCTATAAAAGTATCAAAAGATTTCAATAATCTATAAGAACGCAACATAATAACAAAAATCTTTTCCAAACCACATATTGAAGGATATACTTGTCAGAAACTGTGTTCACATTATTTCCAAATAACAATTCTGCTGTCAGAAACTGTGTCCATATTATTTCCAACTAACGAATCTGCTATCAGAAATTGTGTTCACATTTTTTCCAACCTAAGAATCTGCCGACTGAACAAACACTAATTTAACTTAGATGTCAGTATATGCCAGTGTATGATCCCCAATATATATGTTTTAACAAATATATGTTTTAACCTATTTATCCATTGAACTTTTTCTTATACAAAGCAAGTTAGCAAAATATCATTTTATCATAATACTGTGTTTTTATTTCATTTTAGTTTGTAAATATAAGTGTGTACAAGACACCGGTGTATAATTCTGTGTATATGTACTGTTAAATAAATGTGTTATATACAATTTTCAAATTGAAACAGTATCCTCACACTTTTAGCCCTATAAACATCCCAGTCCTACAGCGCCACCCTCCTTTCACCTTTCAAAATTGCTTACACTATCTTTTGAGGAGTATAGTGTCTCCCTTGGGTGCGGCAGCTGATCATTAGTTTGTAAACTATTTAACCCTTTATTTATACACCATTGACAACCTTCCTTAACCCAGCTGTGCCTGTTGTACCTATTTGGTATCCATTGAAAGTCTCACCAACAGTACCCACTGGGTATCTTGTGCATGCTGAAAATCCAGTGTCTGATTTCCTCTTACCAGCTCTGCCTATTGTACCTACCAGGTATTAGCCTTTAGTCTTAGCCTTTACTGGCCAATTCAAGCACCAGTGCCCATTGGATTTTGTTACTGGAAACTACTTTAATATTCTGAAACTTGTATTGGACTTTAGTATTCTGCATTGGGCCTATGTTCAAACTTGCTGTTTCTGTGGTCTTCAAATTAAACTACCAACTGTTCTTTTGCTTTTTAATCAGTAAAGTTTTAAAAAGACTTTAGTTGTTCTGTGTATCTGTTACTGCATTCTGAGTTCCACCTACCATAACCTCCTCCTAACCACTAAACCTCCTAACGGCTACTAATCCCCTAACAACTGTAACCCCCATCACAATACACCCTCTAATCTCAAAACACCTTAACTGCTACTTTTTACCCTGTAAAAGTATAACCTCATCATAATAAATACCCTCACTAATACCCTAACAGTATTAACCATAAACTGCTAGCCCCCACATTGAACTCCCTAAGGCCCAGATAGGCCCAGATGTTCGAAAGTGCTGTGAGGTGGCAAAATATTCCAAGCGATATGCTGCTATGTAGAGTAAGATTGTCAGAATATTCCAAGCTCCCGACATAGCCACATCGCTGAGAGGCGTTTACTCTACGCGCCAATGGTCGGCGATGCTGGCTTAAGCAACACCCAGCATCGTTGACCATATTAGCGATGTATAGTAAACAATTCCTGGAATATTACTGCCGTCTGCTTAATCACTACTCCTAATACCCCTAAACCAAAGTACCCCATGATTGCACACTAACACTAAACTAATAAACATCTAAACTGCCCCATACCAACCGCAAATCGCTAACTATTAACCTCTAAACTGTCACATACCCATTGCAACTTCTATCTATTAACCCCTGCACCACCACATACCCACTGCAGGTGCTCTCTATTAACCCCCTTTGCCACCATAAACCCACTGCAAGTGCTAACTATTAACCCCTATGCAGCCATGAACCCACCACAAGTGCTAACTTAAAAAAAAATTGAACTTTAAAAAATCTAACTTAAAAATATCTAAATTAAAAAAATCTAACTTTAAAAAATCTAACTTTAAAAAATCTAACTTAAAAAATGAAAAAAAAAAACCTAAACAGAAAAAACACAAACAAAATCTAGTACTACTTTTACACCTAACCCCTCCCCCCCTCTAAACTAACCCCACTAAGTTACACACACACAAAAATGAAAGTTACAAAAAATAATAACCTACATTATAAAAAAAAATAATATAAAATACATAACACTAAACTACTGCCCATAAAATAAAAAAGCCCCCCAAAATAAAAAAAAACGTAAACCTTAACTCTAAAATAAATTACAGAAGCCCTTAAAAGCTTAGATGCTTTCTTTTTCAAATAAAGATAGCAAGAGAATGAAGAAAAATTGATAATAGGAGTAAATTAGAAAGTTGCTTAAAATTGCATGTTCTAACTGAATCACGAAAGAAACAATTAGGGTACAGTGTCCCTTTAACTTTTTCACAATTTTAAGTTTCTCGCTGAAATTATTTACAAACAGCTTGTGCAATTATGGCAAATAGTTGTAAATTCTTCTCTGGGATCCCCTTTGTTCAGAAATAGCAGACATATATGGCTTTGGCATTGCTTTTTGGTAATTAGAAGGCCGCTAAATGCGCTGCGCACTACACTTTTATTATGCCAAGCAGTGAAGGGGTTAATTAGGTAGCTTGTAGGGTTAATTTTAGCTTAAGTGTAGAGATCAGCCTCCCACCTGACACATCCCACTCCCTGATCCCTCCCTAATCCCTCTCAAACAGCTCTCTTCCCTCCCCCACCCCACAATGGTCACCCCATCTTAAGTACTGGTAGTAAGTCTGCCAGTACTAAAATAAAAGGCTGCTTTTATATATATATATTATATTTTCTGCAGTGTAGGATCCCCTTTTACCCCCCAACCTCCTTGATCCCCCCAAACAGCTCTCTAACCCTCCCCCCTCTACTTATTTGCTGTTATCTTAGGTACTGGCAGCTGTCTGCCAGTACCCAGTTTGCCTCAATTTATACGTATTTTTAAAAAAACCATTAACCATTTTTTCTGTAGTGTAGCTGCCCCCCCTCATTACCCTCCCCCCTCCCCCTCCCAGATCTCTTTCCCTCAATGGATCCCGCATAGGATCCCCCTCACTGCCCTTCCTCCCTCCTTCCCCCTCACTTGCCAGCTCTTTTTTTTTCTGTGTGGCATGGCGTAGCAATCCCACCTCCTCCCACCCCCTTCAGCGATGGGCCGCCCACCCGCCTCCCTCCTTACACCCACCAACGATAGGCACCACCGCTGTCTGATGCAGAGAGGGCCACAGAGTGGTCCTCTCTGCATCTGTAACTCTGCAAATCTATTTCTGCAGTGCCCCACTCGCTATTTTGAGTGAGATTGCGGCAGAGAGATGGCCAGGACTGCAGCGACGTACAGGGCATAACGACCAGCGTCGTACAGGGTACGGCACTGGTCCTTAAGGGGTTAATATGTATTTGTTTTTTTCTTGTTGTGCTTTTTTATTTTAAATATAAATTATATTTTAAATTGTGTTTTCATGTTACAAAGGGCATTATTGTTACAATTGTTTTATTGCATAACAGGCATGATATGATACTATAATATAATGCAACTGTCTTTTATAACATAAATATCTATTTTAAAAACACATTTTTATTTACAATAATAAATGCATCAAACAAGAATATCTACATTTTGATTTTTATATATGCAATAATTAAAAAATAATATTCATTATACACGACCATGCATTTTATTTAAAAGATTGTAGATATAATGTAGTCAGGCCTTGCATTGATATTCAATATTTAAACAGTTATGCATGCATATTGCGATGAACAGGGATATATATAACAGCGCTAAGACTTAAAATACTTTTGCCTCTCTCTGTAAACCCCCTTCCTGGTCACGAATTTGAGATAATTTGTAGTTGAGAGTGGCGCTACTAAAAGCTAAAAAGTATTAAAAACTATGAGAGAAAATATATTTGTTACCTACTGAATATGTTTTATATGTATATACTTTACCTAAATTTATAGAAAGTTAAATATCCATAGAAATAAGTATACCTCTATTTTTGGATATACTAAAGTAAATCAAATCTTAAAATAACCGTTGCTAGAATATAAATTAGGATGATTAAATGTGTTCTAGTCACATAAATTTCAAATGCATTTTTTGTACAATCAAAAGTGTTTATTATATTACAATCATATGATGAGAAAAACCTAAAAATATATAAAATACACAGCTGTATGTCTATATAGATAAAATATTTCGCTAATGACTCACAAAGTAAAAACGGATATTAATATAATATTAATGAGAGAGCCCAGATGATTTTGAGTCTTTCCTAGTAAAGTAACGATGTCCACAAATATTACTAAGAAGTGTGGTCTGTATGTTGAAACAACAGATTTGTTATATTGTTGGAAAGATTCTCTTAGTAACAAAATTTGTTTCAAACAGTTCATATAATATCCAAGTTCAAATGATAAAATACCAAAGTTCAAATGGATAGAGTGGCAAAGTTCCCAAATGGATGTAAAAAAATCCAGTTTGTTTAGCAGGGCAACAATCTTGCTTGTGTGTTATTTGCAGTAAATTTAAATGGCACTTTATGAGGTATGTCTGACCCGCTATATAAGTGGTCTTACCTCCTTCTTCATGTGTTAACCCCGCTTCGTAGGTGGTCTTACCTCTTTTTTAATGCGGTTGAGGTCTCAGGGCTTACCGGTCTTTTAAACTTGGGTAAACATAGCGGTGCAGCGATTCGGTTTTCTTCAACTTGCGCAAGCTCTCCTATAAACCGATGGCTTCTTTACCTGCTCTTAGTACTCAGGTGTACGCAGGTTTAGATCTGTGTGAGGTCCGTCGGTCTTCCTGCACTTAGTACTCCTTGTACATAGGTTACAGACAAGTAACTGGTTTCTTTAGCTCCGACCAGTATGATAGTAAACCTTTTTGGAATGGGTTCCACAATCTGGGTTGGCAAAGGGATTCCTTGCAATACAACTTTCTATCACAGTTTCTACGCGTTTCACCCGCGTTCCAGGCTTTTTCAAGATAAAATTGCATATTGCATAATGGTTTAACTATTGCATATACATTAAAATGTTTTAATGCAAGCTTGTTGTGTTCATTAGGGATAACATAGATATATAAGTTAATATATGTGAAAAAAGAGAACAGCACTCCTGAGATATTTCGGCGCTGGACTGTCATTGGGCAGGATCAGACTGATATGCTACAGGATATTTTTTCTCTGTGGAAAGGCATCAACGTGTGCTAAAAGAACGTGCACCCTGAGTTGCAATTGAAATGAACAGGCATGGAAGTTATTCTAGCTTTTTTTCCATCTCAGGGGTGCTGTTCTCTCTTTTCTGATATATAAGTTAATATAAATTTATGTTAGTAAGATTAAATTATATATTTACATAACAGGCATGCAGTTATGTAAACCTATGTTAGTTATACTGTCTTTAATTAGAAATTAACACAACAAGCAACATTAATCACATTTTAATTGATATGCAAAATACTGTACTTAAACATTATGGATTGTACATAACACTGCATCATTTAAATATTGAATATTTATGTTTTGGGCCTTATCTTAAACAAATAGTTTTAGGTTATGGCAGATTAGGGATCAATGTTTAAATGATATGCATAGTCATATACAATGCATATTGTTTAAATTATCGTAGATATCTTTAAATGGATTTAATGTTTGCTTAATATTATTTTGAACATAAACATATATTTTCAAATAAATATTTATGTTTGAAATAATAGCAAGCAACTATTACATTTCTTTTAAGATATCTCCAATATAATCTACATTTTACATGACAATGCATATTTCGTCACAAAGATGCGCTAAATCGCTGGAGGCCTGTCAAAACCTCTTTGGCCTATCCGGGCTCCTGGAACTCAGTCACAAACCAGAATTGAGCCACGGCCCACCGGCCAAGGAGGTTTTTCCAGTCCTCTGGTGGTTGACAGCCAGCGGTCAGGGGCTAAATTCCAGTCCAGCTTTGAGTTCCAGGAGCCCGGATAGGCCGAGCAGGTTTTGCCAGTGGCACCAGCATTTTAGCGCATCTCTGTGACACATTATTTAAACATTAATGATAACTTTAACGACATAGCTAAGGTTTATTACTTATAGTATAGTTTATTATACTTGGTTATTTTTTTAGATGGGTGTTACAGGGGAGTGTTATTTATACATGACGTCAGTGTAGGTGTTATTAGGGACTTAGCCGATCATTCCAGGGGTGTGAAGGTTAGGCGTGACATAGGTGTAGGAGGTCAGGGGGAGTTAGCTGAGAGGTGCAGGGGGATTGTATGTTAGCTGTTACGTAGGTGAAGGAGGTCGGTGGGAGGTAGTGAGGCAGAGCAGGGGGAGTATAGCTTAGGTGTGACATAGATATAGGCGTTTAGGGGGAGTTAGCGAGGCATGCTAGTGGGAGTAGCCTGCAGTTTTGTTTTGGACACATTGACACAAGATCGATATGTTAAAAACAGCAAAGTGCAGGTTTCAAAAGGTTGGTAGCGATCATGTTTGTCTTGTCAGCTATCGGCTGCCTAAGACAACATCGCCTGGGCTAGTTAGTGTAGGTGTAGTTAATCTTAGGTCCAACAGCAATATTTGAAGTGTGCCTAAACGGAAACTAATTTTAGATTCAGTGAGCGCACTGTTTGCACCATATAAGCACACTTCGAATAGGGCCCCCCGCAGTAAAATGCAGACAATCATCAATGTGGAGACATGCCACTTTTTTAACATGTTAACAAGGCAATCTATGCAGTTTCCTGACAGTCCATCAATTTTTTCAACATCGGGCCTAAGTCTGAGGCCCCTAATCTCTAAGACCCCCACTGCAAGGGACCCGCCTGCTGCAAGAACTCACAATGCAAAAGACTGCACCATGCAAGTTACTAGTATGAGAAAGTCATTCTCCAGAAAATAAACCCTAAAGTATGAATAGTTCAAAGCCTTGAAAATTCAAATCACCAACTACAAATGGCTCGTGGTGGTGAGGCTCCAGTTGGCTAGGGTATTCAGTGAAATGGCAGTTATGGTAGATAAAGAATGTTAGTATGAAAGATAAGAGAGGGTGCATATACTTTATATACACTATACAAAAAAAAAAAACCATACACATCTCATTCAATATATGGCACTTGTACCTATTAACATACAATTATATCAAAGTCCCATGTTGAAAGTCACTGTGATAGTGCAAAAATGCAAAAAATCAGATATGTCCTCAGTGTGAATGATGGCTGCACTCCTCTTCACAGAAGATACTGGATACAATTTAAAATAAGCACCCCAATGTGCTAATGGAAGCAGACTGACATAATATGGTGTGTCAGTACACCCACTCCAGGATATCCCTGCCAGGTGTTTCTGTAATGGAGAGTCAAGACAAGAAAGGAAACCACATGTGCAGATCAATCAAATAGATGGAACAATGGAGATAATTATGCCAAATGGGTACTCACAATGTCCAATAGAGCACCTATGTGCTGGTAGATGCAGACAGATAATTTTAGGTTCGGGCGTATCAGCTCACCCACTCCAGGAGTTGCTAACGATATGGTCCAAAAACAGGATAAATACACAAACAGCCCAATATTGGGCAATGAGAGGTAAGGTTAAAACCCCTATACTTGTGTTACAGTAAAAAAACATTTTTATTAAAAAAACTGAAAACAAAAATTGAAATTTTAAAAATTAAAATATTAAAAGAATATAATAATAAGAAGTAGTGGTCAAGGGGGCAGTTTAAGGCAGTTTAGCAGTTTAAGGCTTTATAATGTTCACTGGGTATTTATGGAAAAGGTGATTATGGTGGTAAAGGAGTAAATGGTGTTAGGTGGTGCTAGCGGTTAGGGAGTTTATTGTGATGGAAATTATAGCAGTTAGGAATCAACAGTGTTAGGGAGTGATATATGTTAGGGGATATATTAAGATGGGGTTATGACATTTATGGTGTTAATATTGGGAAGTCTGATGGCTTAGGGATTTATTGCGATGTGGGTTATGTCAGCTTGGTTATTTATTGCAATGTGGGTTATGTCATTTTAAGACTTAATAGTGGTGGGGATTATGGTGTGTCACGGATACCAGACTTCCGAGGCTATGCCCCACCCCCCTACTGCCCAGCTCACTTCCTTTTACAATGGATTTGGCCTTCTCAGGGCTTATGGGATCTCACAAACTCTTAAAATTGCTACTTTATTGGTTGTACCTCCTCACAAAAGAATTGATCCCTGACCGGGAAACCCCTTCTCGGCTGGCCGGGCTCCTGGAAACCTTCTCGGCTGGCCGGGCTCCTGGAAATCCTGGCTGGCCGCGAGCTGATCTCTGACTGCCTAACCCCTCTCCAGCTGGCCGGGCTCCTGGAACTGCTGGCCGGTAGTACCACACTGGATACCCACTAAATTTTACCCCAGGTTGCTCCAGTGGCCCCTTGCCCCAGAGCTCTGCTCCTTTGGGGATTGGTAGCTCCTAGGGAGGACCAGAGGTGGGGTGGTCGCCGGAAAGGAGCTCCCTTGGGAACCGGGGGTTTTGAACAACTCCACCTCCATATCTTTATCAGGCTGTAACTCCAGTACCCTGGGAACGGATCATGCAGCTTTTTAGACTGTGTCATCTGACGGCCGAGAGCTTTCCTATGACACGAGAGATCGAGAGCTTTGCAAGTGCCGCCGCTCCCCTGGGATCACCCTGAAACTGCGACCTAAGTACTGTGGGGACTCTATGGGACTGTGGCTCCTATGGAGGCGCCGAACTGCCTGGAGGGGTGGGAATGGCGGAAGATCTGGGAGTCAAATAAGACCCTTTCTGTGTGTATATAAGCAGAGTATGTTTCCCAATAAAGAAAATTCTTGTTTCACCTGAATACTGATCTTGTCTGGTTATTTGGGTGGGCTACTTGCTATAATCACTTTCAAGCTATACAGCTGCAGGTTTCGGAGAGGAAGCAGGACCCTTTGGCGGAGCTACCCAGTCGGGGTAGCTGGTATCCATCACATTGGTGGCTGCTTCTTCCACACAGTTCCTGCTGACAGAGGAGAAGCACCACAGTAGCCTGCAACTATGGAAGCTAAGTTCCTATGGAGAGTGATAGATGCGCTGGCCCAGCTGGACGGTCCTGGTTCTGAACAGGATGAGCTGAAGTGGAGGGACATTATCCGGCAACTCTGGTGGGAGGCTCTTCAACAGGAGCAGGACTGTTATGAAAAGGTCCTCCCCACCGCCGAGGAAAGGTATTGGCTACAGCTGAACTCACAAGCTTTTCCAGGGAGAGCAGCCCAGGGTGGAATGGCTATCTGAATTAGATGGACTGGTCCAGACAGAGAGGGAGGTAGAGGAAGGGTACCGGGCACTATGGTGGTATGCGGCCCAGGTATGTCCAGATATGGAGACGGATGATCCCACAGAGGGCATTGGCTCCAGTGGCCATGGATTACTATTTATAAAGCTGGCAGGGGACACAGACTTAGGAAGTTAAGCGGAGTGGAGATCGGAGGACATTAGTGGGTACAGAGAGAGACTGCTGAACCTCTCGGGGGTACCCTGGCTGCAAGATAATCTGGATTACCTAACTGCCCATGAATGGATGCTGGAAAAGGCATACAAAAGGCTTCTAGATCTCGTTCAGCAGCATGCCACAGAGTCTGCAGGGAGCTATAGTACAGCAAACAGGGATGTATTGGACCTTTCCTCAGACGAGTGGCCACCAGGAATGACCTACTAAGGGCTGCTAGATCTCGATCAGCAGCCTGGGCCCAAGCTCATGGTCTTGGACAAGGGAGCAACCCCAGCAGAAGAGCTGGCAACAGGGCAGAAAGCCACTGACTTCTGCCCTACACCTGTGACATCTCTGGTCCCAGAGATTGTGGATCTAATTGACTCAGAAGAGTGGTGACCGGGAATGAGCTACCAAGAGCTGCTAGATCTCGATCAGCAGCTTGGCCCCGAGCTTATAGTCTTGATTAGGGAGTCACACCAGCAGAAGAGATGGCAACAGGACAGAGCACCGCTGACCTCTGCCCTGCACAGGTAACATCTCTGCAGTTCCAGAGAGAGTAGACAGCCAGTCTCTCTCCCCAGTGGGAGAGCCATTCCCAGGAAATGGAGGTAGCCCACCTCCCTCCCCAGCAGCAGATCCGTTTCCAGGGAGAGGAGGTAACAGAACTCTCTCCCCAGTGACAGAACCCCTTCCAGGGAGAGGAGACCGCCGGTCTCTCTCCCCAGCAGCAGAGCCAGTTCCAGGGAGAGGAAACAGCCGGTCTCTGTCCCAAGTGGCAGAGCCATCCCCAGGGAGCAGAGGTAGTAGATCTCCCTCCCCAGCAACTGAACACCTTCCAGGGAGAGGAGACAACCGGTCTCTCTCCCCAGCGGCAAAGCCATCCCCAGGGAGTGGAGGTAGCCAACCCCCCTCCCCAGCGACAGAACCCCTTCCAGGGAGAGGAGACCATCTGTCTCCCTCCCTAGCGGCAGAGCCAGTTCCAGGGAGAGGAGACAGACAGTCTCCATCCCCAGCAGCAGAGCAGCTTCCAGGGCGAGGAGACAGCTGGTCTCTCTCCCCAGTGGCAGAGCCATCCCCAGGGAGTGGAGGTAGCCGGCCTCCCTCCCCAGTGGCAGATCAGTTTCCAGGGAGAGGAGGTAGCTGCCTCTCTCCGCAGTGACAGAACCCCTTCCCAGGAGAGGAGACAGCCGGTCTCTCTCCCCAGTGGCTTGGCATGATCCAGGAAAAAAGGGTCTGCATCCTCACCCCCTGGCAGCAGGGGCCAACAACCAAAGTGGAAGGGAGTTTGGGTCTGGGTCATCTAGCTAACTCAAAGCCATTCCAGTGGGGGAGATGTTACAAAAGCCTCTGTTATTTTCAGAGACTCCGGGAGGTAGTGGACCCTGGGGCAGAATTAGGGTTTCAGTGGCTGGGGAAGCGATCAAGGGTGCCCCTGACATCCTCACAGCAGAAGGGCGGGAGCTGAGCCCTGAGATGAGCTTGATCACTGCCTTACACCACCACCACTGGATTATCCTGGAGGAGCCGTGAATACTGCAGGGCTGGAGTTTGTCCCTGTGGTCCTGGAAAAGGCTGAGGTGGTCCCCTGTGTTCACCCAGCAGTGGAGCTGCAACCAGGCAGGTGGGTGCTAATCACTGCCCTCTCCCCATCCAGGAGGATTTTCCAGTGGGGTGGAGTGAGACCACAGCCCCACCTGTGAACCCCAGGAATGCAGGGCAGTCTGCCCGGTCCCCAACCTTGGGCTGCAGCAGCCCCAGCTACCCTGCCTTCTCTCCAGCAACCAATGTCTTTCATGGGAAAGTTAGGAGTCCACTCTGTTAGTGAATCTTGTGGGTGGACACCTGTTCTGGGGCTCAAGCTGGAACCCTGTTTTGGGGAACTAAGTTACGAGGCCTTATGTAGGTATCCCGGCACTCCAGGGTGCAGGGGATGAATACCAGCAGGGAGCAACAGTGATGCCACAAACCCAGGGAGGGGGTAAAGTACTTTATGGTTTATGTGTTTTGGCTTTTTCTGGTGGGAGATGTTGTAAGGGGTGGAATGACCTCTCCCGGCAATCTACAATTGGAGGGCCACCTTCGGACAGCCCCAAGCCAACCCGTTGGGGTCTAGCCGAGTCTGCCGGACTAGAAGGGGGGAGCACTGTCATTGATACCAGACTGCCAAGGCTACCCCCTACCCCCCTACTGCAAAGTTTACTCCCTTTTACAATTGATTTGGCCTTCTCAGGGATCTCAGACTCTTAATATAGCTACTTTATTGATTGTACCTCCTCACAAAATAGCTGATCCCTGACCGGGAAAACCCTTCCCGGCTGGCTGGGCCCCTGGAACTTCCGGGCCAGCCGCGAGCTGATCTCTGACCGCCTAACCCCTCTCCAGCTTGCTGGGCTCCTGGAACTGCCGGCCGGCTGCACCGCACCAGTCCCCCGGGATCACCACGAAACAGCCGGGATCACCCTGAAACCGTAACCTAAGAACTGTGGGGACTCTATGGGACTGTGGCTCCAATGGAGGTGCTGGACTGTCTAGAGGGGTGGGAATGGCGGGAGATCTGGGAGTCCGATAAGACCCTTTCTGTGTGTATATAAGCAGAATGTGTTTCCCAATAAAGTCAGTTCTTGTTCCACCTCAATATTGGTCTTGTCTGGTTATTTGGGTGGGCTACTTGCTATAATCACTTTCCAGCAATACAGCTGCAGGTTCCGGGGAGGAAGCAGGACCCTTTGGCGGAGCTACCCAGTCGGGGTAGCCGGTATCTGTCACATGGGGGTTTATTGCTGTCGGGTTATGGAGATTTATAGCAATGGTAGGCATTGTCACTGCTCGCAGTAACTGTAGTAACTGTTGTAAGGGTTATTGCTATAGTGACTTATAGTGTTTTTTGGGGTGTTTTAAAGGGGGCTTAGTTTTAGTATAGGCATAACTGTGTTTTTTTAAATTTTGGTAGTGCTGATTTTTTTCTGTAATGTTAGTTTTTTTTTATTTTGTGTAAATTTAGTGTTTGTTATTTTTTGTAACTTGTGAGGTGTTAGCTTATATAGAGATGTGGAATTCGGTAGAAGTAGTGTAGAAGTAGTTTGCATTGGATGGTTGTGGTGCTGTAGGGGTTAATATGTTAGGGGGTGTTTGCGTTGGGGGTTGTGGAAGTGTAGGGGTTAAGGTTAGGGGTGTTTGTGTAGGGGGTTGTGGCAGTGTAGGGTTTAATAGGATAGGGGGCTTAAATGTGATGTGGTTTTGGCAGTTTAGGGGTTAATAGTTTAGGGGTGGTTAGGACTATGGCAGATTAGTTATTGTCATGCCACTTTGAGAAGCTCAAAATTATTATTATTTAATAGAAAAAAAGCACTTTGAAGCATTTACTAAATCATATAAATGACTGATGGCACAAAAAAAAAAACAAGTCACTTCAATTTCTTTCTGTTTAATTTTTTTCAAATTTGTTGTACTTTAAGTTTGTTTTTTACTTAAATGTCCCTTTTACACACAAATAAAGTACAAACAGAAGAAGATAAAATAACAAAAAATATGTGTTTATAAATTTGTGTATTAAAAGTAGTGATGTTCCAAAATGTGAGAAAACAAATACAGTAGTTCATTATGACGATTGTCATATATCTATTCTCGGATTAATAATAGCAGTAATAAAATAAACCACAATCTTCTCAAAATAACTTTCTTAATTCAAATAATTATATCCATATGTCTAAATTATTTCATTAAATATTTTATTTGTGTCCAGTAGTGTACAAAATTACAAGAAGAGAATAAAAAGAAAAAAAGAAAAAAGAAAGAACAGACTCTTGTCTACGCAGGGCCCGATAACATATAAAATACAGTTAAACACTTGTCCTGCATATTTACATACATCTTAACAATTCAGTATAACTTCAAATAAATGCACACTACTGGGTCTTTTTTATGATTTTAATCCTAAACCTAACAAACTAACAGAAACAAAAACAGAAAAAGAAGAGAGAGAAAAGGAAGCGAGAGAAAAAAAAAAAGGGGTTGCACTCTCCGACCCCCCCGTCCTCAAAGGAGATGCTGTCTCCAAAATTCGGGTACCTGTCTGATAGTATTAAAGGGACACTGAACCCAAAATTTTTCTTTTGTGGTTCATATAGAGCTAGCAATTTTAAGCAACTTTCTAATTTACTCCTATTATCAATTTTTCTTCGTTCTCTTGCTTTCTTTATTTGAAAAAGAAGACATCTAAGCTAAGGAGTCAGCCAATTTGTGGTTCACAACTTGTTTATTGGTGCTGTCCAATCAGCAAGGACAACCCAGGTTGTTCACCAAAAATGGGCCGGCATCTAAACTTAAATTCTTGCTTTTCAAATATAGATACCAAGAGAATAAAGAAAATTTGATAATAGGAGTAAATTAGAAAGATGCTTAAAATTGCATGCTCTATCTGAATCATGAAAGAAAAGATTTGGGTACAGTGTCCCTTTAACTGTAGAAAATCCTCTCTAGACTGAGCTAGAATTACTTTATCCCATTTTGCTAGATATTTAATAAAAAAATTTTCCTCAAGTATTACTGGATCAAATTGTTCTACCAATATTTGATATTGGATATTGCATATAACAGAGGCTATCGTGGGCACTTCTCTATCCTTTCACCTCCTTACAATCATTTGTCTGACCAAAAGAATTACTGTATTAATCATAGCTTTATTTTGAATCTGGATGTGAACCAGAAAGAAAATATATAGCGGGTTGAGTGTTATTCTGACAGGCAGAAATCTGTTTAGCCAATATTCCACTTGTTTCCATAATTTAACCCCTTAATGACCACAATGTACCCTGTATGTCACTGGTCGTTAAGGGTTTTTTCAGGACATAATAGCACAAGTCTAGCAAGAACACGCTATTAATACCCTCCCTCCAGCAGGCTTTGTGGAATAGATCAGTCTCAACGCTGGTGGCAAGACCGTGCTATAAAACAATCAAGTCCCAAAAAAGGCCTTAAGGGGTTAATCGTTTTTGGACAAGCATAGAAGACATGAAATAGATCAGCAGAGGGAGATTTGCATCTATAGCAAGCACTATCTCCTTTCCATTTAGCTAATCTACTAGGAGTCAGATAGGCTCTATTCAGCAGCTTCAAGTGAGATTCTCTGATTGCCATGTTATTTGTATACTTTCTTACCCTATTAAAGCTATTTTGGAAAAATTCTAGGTAAATCTCAGGAAAATCTAATTTCCAAATACATAGGAGACTATTGATCCTAGCCTCTGCATTCTTAGATGAGAGTAATCTGTACATGGGTGAGATAGAATGATCACCCCTATAGAATCTACTGACGATAGTATCTAGTGGGCCCAAAGACCAGACGTCTCCTTCTGAGACTTTCTGATTATAATAAAAATGTCTGGTCTGTAGATAGGCAAAAAAAGATCTCCTATCTAAGTTAAATTCTCTAGTTAAAGATTCAAAGGTTTTTATATGGTTGGAGAGCGGATCCACCATCTGGATCAAGAAATTCAAGAAATTCAAGTTATTTGCTGACCATTTTCTGAAGACAGGGGATGTATAGCCACTTTCAAAATCCGGGTTTCCTCTAATAGGTAAGTATTTAGAGAGAGTATGTTTAATCTCTAATAGCTTTCAAATTTTGTGCCATGCTATAATTACATTGTGAATAGTGTATTTTAGTGTGAAATCTCTAATCCTTGAATGATGGGCTAGGTGTAATAGCGCTTTAAGAGTATAGGGGGACATTATGTTTTCTTCTATCTCAAAACTGGTGACATAGCTGGCTGAGGTTAGCCAATCTAAGGCAATTCTAGCAAAACATGCCAGATTATAATTAACCAAGTTCGGGAAAGCAAAACCACCCATTTCTTTTGGGTGCATTAGTCTTGATAGTGCAATACGAGTTTTTTTAAGTGCCCACAGAAAACGGGAACAGCCTGCGTTTAATTTATGCACGTCCACCTTACGTAAAAAAGAGGGAACATTCTGAATAACATATATAATTTTTGGAAGTGTTCGCATTTTAATTAGTGCTATCCTAGCCGAAAGTGAGAGAGGCAGTCTGCTCCACTTCTGCATCTCAGCAAGACATTTCCTCCAAATATAAGAAAAATTTATATCATACCATTCTTCTGGATTTCTGGAGAGATTTATTCCTAAATATTTATGTCTAAATTATTACAGTCATCTGTTCCAGCTGTCTGTGTGTGATAGTAAATCCACATTATAAGTTCCTCTGTTTGAGAAGTGTCCTGTTCTCACAGCCTTTGCCAAAGTCTGTAGCTAAGGGAATTGTTGTATTGGCTAGTTTGATCAGAAAAGGGTATTATTTGATTACATCAAAAACACACAGAATCCTCAGCACCAGAGATGAGTTCATTTAATATTTAATGAAATATATTTTACAATACAGCAGCATAAAAATCAAGCAACGTTTCAGGAAAGTCTCCCTTAATCATGCATTACATCAAAAGTGTATCATTTTAATTTGTAAGTTGAAGTCTGAATTAGTGCATCAAGTATTGCATTCAACATAAGAAAGAAATAACCATATTTATTTACTTTACAGTGTCTAATAATAACTTGGCAGGACATAGAAACTAATTTGTCTTCTGCATATGTTAGGTGACTTGGGGACAAAGCATGTTTCAGCCACTGGGAAATGTCAAACTCAAATAATTCAAATCATATCTTAACAGGTGGATAATTGGCAAAAGCCATTAGGGTCTTAAAGGGACATTAAACACTAAATACATTTTACAAGTATATTATTGAAGTTATTTCCCCCTCCCTCTTGTTAAGGGTGCCGCCATTTTGAAATCTATTTTTCACTTCATACCTGTGTTGACCTGTTTGCATATGTGCAGAAACTCCTTCAGATACCTACAGTGTAACCTAGGTTCCATGATGCCAGCACCCATGATTAGAAGATGGTACAAGAAATGTTTAGTGCCCCTTTAATAAATGTCTACTTTCAACATCAAAATATCATGTCTTATAACTGGGGTTAGCTGTCGGACGCACCTCCAACTACATGTACATTGATTTATATAATGTATCCTATCATCTCTATATACCACTGCCTTGCCTTTATTGGTTTAGAAGAGCATGTGATCATCTAACCTTTATCAACTGTCATGGAAAGAAACAATATGGGGGGGGGGGGTAGAATTATGCCATTATGGAATTTAACAAAACAAAATATCCTTCTATTTAACACAGAGGTGAAGATTAATGTGGAATGTATAATATAAGTTTTGGTAGAGACTTGCATTGGTTTCAAACTCTATTAGTAAATGTGAGTTTGGGATTCTCATATTGACATGTGAGCTTGGAACTGGTGGATCTGACTGGCTATTGTACAAAGGATCTATGAGTCTGGAGAAGCATATATTCTATAACCATGATTTAAGGCATACTGGGCCAATATAAATGTAACTGTCAGATTTTAGATTTGAGTGAGCTGTTAGGTCTCCTGTCTCCAATAACTTAACCCTTGACATATCATTATACTACACCCATAAGGTTGTAATACCCTGATCACTCACTCCTTTCAATATAACTATTTGTCATATTTTACCCGTACCTTGAGATAACCGTTGTCCCTTTTTGATATATTATACATACTGTTTTTCGCTATCTTGTATTTGTTCCCTTCTCTTTTTCTTTACTTGCTAAGGCATCAATTGTACAGGGAGCTCATGGACAGTTGCTGCTTCCACCACCCAACTTGTATAGTTTCCTCTAACTTTTGAATTATTGGGTCAATTGCTATTTCTATGCTTCTGAAAATATCTCATATACTCCATTAATGATGTGTCAGCTTATATGTTAAAGGGAGACATTTGCTACTGTTTTCTTTTTATGCACGTTTGTACAAATCTTCTCATAAATATTGATTAGAGAAAAAAAATTATTTAACACGGACTGTGAGAGTAGACATGCCATGTTGGTGTTGTCAAAAGCCACGGAGTGAGCTTAGCACAACTCACAAGCTAAACATGTGAGGTTGTGTGTTATTTCCCGTGGTGGTGGTGAAGGCAGACAGTAAGAGACAATGTGGAGAGGTCATCTTATAATTGTGTCATTGGTATTTACAGTATGAACGGTATGTACCAACTTGTTTGTCCTGAAGGGCAAGGAATGTCTAAGATATGCCTCTTTATTCTGATTACTTAATAATCAGCAGAGTAGTTTCTGCTACCCACCTGTATGTCTTTAAACGATGCTCACCAAGACATAATAAAAAAGTGATGTCACATAACCACCTTCTAAAATGATTTGCTTATAACTATAGTCAGAAGTGAAATGCATGATGGGAATTATTGTCCCTAACTGTTAACTTCCAGTTCAAACAATGTTCAGCTCTCAAAATGGCTGTTCCACAAAGGTAACTATAATCAACGGGATTTTGTTCTGGGAATATTAGCACAGTTGGCATATATTAACCCCTTAATGAACACAGCCCTTTTCCATTTTTCTGTCCGTTTGGGACCAAGGCTATTTGTACATTTTTGCGGTGTTTGTGTTTAGCTGTAATTTTCTTCTTACTCATTTACTGTACCCACACATATTATATACCGTTTTTCTCGCCATTAAATGGACTTTCTAAAGATACCATTATTTTCATCATATCTTATAATTTACTATAAAAAAAAAATATGAGGAAAAAATGGAAAAAAACACACACTTTTTCTAACTTTGACCCCCAAAACCTGTAACACATCTACAACCACCAAAAATCACCCATGCTAAATACTTTCTACATTTTGTCCTGAGTTTAGAAATACCCAATGTTTACATGTTCTTTACTTTTCTTTGTTCTAGCACTTTTCTTTTTCCAAACCACTTTTTTTCAAAATTAGCGCTAGTTACATTGGGACACTGATATCTTTCAGGAATCCCTGAATATCCCTTGACATGTATATATTTTTTTAGAAGACAACCCAAAGTATTGATCTAGGCCCATTTTGGTATATTTCATGCCACCATTTCACAGCCAAATGCGATCAAATAAAAAAAATTGTTCACTTTTTCACAATTTTTTTTCAAACTTTACGTCTCTCACTGAAATTATTTACAAACAACGTGTGCAATTATGACAAAAATGGTTGTAAATGCTTCTCTGGGATCCCCTTTGTTCAGAAATAGCAGACATATATGGATGGCTTTGGCGTTACTTTTTGGTAATTAGAAGGCCGCTAAATGCCACTGCGCACCACACATGTATTATGCCCAGCAGTAAAGGGTTTAATTAGGGAGCATGTAGGAGGCTTGTAGGGTTAATTTTACCTTTAGTGTAGTAGACAACCCCAAGTATTGATCTAGGCCCATTTTGGTATATTTAATGCCACCATTTCACCGCCAAATGCGATCAAATTAAAAAAAAACATAACATTTTCACAATTTTTGGTTTCTCACTGAAATTATTTAAAAACAGCTTGTGCAATTATGGCACAAATGGTTGTAAATGCTTCTCTGGGATCCCCTTTGTTCAGAAATAGCAGACATATATGGCTTTGGCGTTGCTTTTGGTAATTAGAAGGCTGCTAAATGCCGCTGCGCATCACACATGTATTATGTCTAGCAGTGAAGGGGTTAATTAGGTAGCTTGTAGGGAGCTTGCAGGATTAATTTTAGCTTTAGTGTAGAGATCAGCCTCCCACCTGACACATCACACCACCTGATCCCTCCCAAACAGCTCCCTTCCCTCCCCCACCCCACAATTGTCCCCACCATCTTAAGTACTGGCAGAAAGTTTGCCAGTACTAAAATAAAAGGTATCTTTTAGAATTTTTATTTTTTCCGCATATTTACATATGCTACTGTGTAGGATCCCCCCTTAGCCCCCAACCTCCCTGATCCCCCCCAAACAGCTCTCTAACCCTTCCGCTCTACCTTATTGGGAGCCATCTTGGGTACTGGCAGCTGTCTGCCAGTACCCAGTTTTTTTTTGTTTTTTTTTTCTGTAGTGTAGCTTCCGTCCCAAAGACCAACCCCCCACCCCCTCCCAGATCCCTTAGATACTTTTTATATCCATTTCCTCCCCCTCTCTCCCACTTTTCTCAAAACATTTTTCTGTAGTGTAGCAGTTCCCACCCGCTCCAGCCCCGTGCACACTCCCACCCTCTGTGCACGTGCGTGCGTCTGTGCGTGTCCCAGGCTACCCCGCCCATGATCCCACCCCTCTTTTCAGCCTAGAAGCCATCGATGGCCGCCCACCCACCCACCTCCCACATTGGCTCCCACCCACCAACGATTGCGGCCATCAATGTCCGATACAGAGAGGGCCACAGAGTGGCTCTCTCTGCATCAGATGGCCAAGTATGGTTTTTGCAGGATGCCTCAATATCAAGGCATCACTGCAATAACCGGAAAGAGACTTGAAGCAATCAAAATCGCTTCCACTGCATTCCAAGACCGACAACGTGCAGGGTACGTCCTTGGCCGTTAACTGTATTTTTTTGGAGGACGTACCCTGCACGTCATCGGTCGTTAAGGGGTTAAGCAGAGAGATTTAATCATTAGCAAGATCCCACCACTGTTAGCTTGTTATGTAGCCATTTAGTTTCCCTTTTTTCGCAAAAAGCAGGTGAACATTTTACAAAAGACATGATGGCTCAGGAAATACATCATCTGATGTAACAGATTTACCATTTTCAGGGGCTTAAAACCTGTAGAAAATGCTTTTTATTTTATTTTTGCAAAAACAAAGTGTGTTGTACAAGGGTTACCCACCCTGCAACAGTCACCAGTTTGTCACAAAAAGGGTTAACCGACCCTTTCCACCTTAACCAGTTTGTCACAGTCTAGCAACTCCAGGCAAGCCTGTGACTTAGTTCAGTGGGTACAAGGGTTAACAAAAACTCTCACATCTGTAGTAGACCGAGAAAAATGCTCAAACTCAACTATAATGTCATCCCCACTAAGCTATCTCTGCTGCCACCACTTTAAGATTATTATATGGAAAATTCTAGGGAAAAACCCAGACTAACAGGTTAAAAATTCCAAAACACAATTTGACAAATATCATTCTAAAAAAATACAATAGTTATTACTAGTTTCTATGTGTTTTCTTTAGTAACGTGGTACCGATATTAGACAAAGGCGAAACTTAATAAAGGAATATTTATTATGAGCAAAAGGAGTCACACTGCATTTACATAAAAAAGGAATTAACAAAACACAAATACACAGAAAGCAACAGTTTAAAATAAAAATGAATACTGTACTAGCTTAGATTTCTGTCCCAAGGGAGCTTGGCAAGGAAAGATGGTCACTTACACTGTTGTCCGCAGCCTCCCATGTAGAATGACAATATTATTTTGCTGAAATCACAATTAAATACATTTTTTTCCTGAGACCAGGTTTCTGACCAGGCCCTTTCCAGAGTGGGCAAGGAAGGTAGCTGAAGTTATAGGATGCCTACAAATTTTAGTTATGTATATACAGTACACATAGAACTCTATTGTGACAGCATGAGCATTATTTTGATACCAAACATGACATATCTGCATATTTGGTCATCAAGTAACATAAAAGTGATTAAAACATGTCTTAATATATCCTAGAGATTCAACTCTAATTGACCTCTGTTTATGTCTTGATAGAGGATATTGTCTTCTATCCATCTGTGTTTAAATCTTGGGCTATAAAGATCACTGCAGTGAGAAGACTGAATTGCCCCCCCACCCTATATCTTGTTGAATCAGATGCAGGAAGTACAAATCAGTGGTCCCACAAGTTTGACAGCTGTAATTAGCAAACAGCGAAAATATTAACCCATGACATCCTGAAATCATGAGGTTTCATAATACAAAGCATGCACAATAAAAAAGCACATGAATTAGCTCTATAATTAACTTTTACATGATGTAATGCACTGAAGTTTATGCATCACTTCTATGTCCCTTTAAATGAACAGTAAACACAATGATATTTTAATATAAAAGGTTGTTATGGAGGTTGTTATGCATAGTAAAACAACTTTGTAATTTACTTACCTTATTTATATTGCCCCCATTTTATGTAATTTAGTATTAAAAATTATGTATTTTGAGGGGGCGTGACCAAGCTGCAGCCATGATAAGACGTGTAACTACATAGCTCTGATTTTGACTCAAAGAACCAACACCTTTTCTAACTATATTTGCATCTTTTGGGCATAATAATTTTGTATATCTCACGAGGAGTTAACCCTGATTCCGGAGATACTATTTTCATAGTGACTCTATCAAGTGGAGGATATAATTATGATCGCCTAAGACAGACTGCTGCAGCCCACTTCACAGAACCATCTACGCCCCAACTCTCCCGGTTTGAGGGCTAACCGGGTAGAGCGGTACCTAGTTATTACATTTAATAAAGGGTGAAGCTACATTCAAGCGGATATTATCCTAACTACCCACACATGGAGGAGGACCTTTCTATCCAGCTACGATCGCTTTTAGAGGATTTAGAACGTCGGATGTGCCGTGGTTATGAAGAGCTTTCTAACGTTATAAAAGCTGTGAGAGAGAAGAAAACTGATGGCGCGATCAAGATGGCAGATAACAAGAAGAATGACTTGCCACACTACACCTCAAACACCGGCGCATACTCCACCCTTCCCAAGGCAGAGCTCATGCTAGGGACGGAGGGGCTATCGATGCAGCAGGGACTCATTTGCTCCGTTAGGGAACCAATACTCTCCTGTAATCAGCTTAGACATTGCACCTCCTTTTATTCTAAGGATTTACATGTGGAGTTCCTCTCAGCCAAAGCCCGTGATGGAGCGGTCGGCCACTGGGCGCAGATTGAGATTCTGGTTGGAGAATGGAGGAACACGAAACGGATGCACGACCCACAAAAGGAGCTCACGCTAGGGACGGAGGGGCTATCGATGCAGCAGGGACTCATTTGCTCCGTTATGGAACCAATACTCTCCTGAAATCAGCTTAGACGTTGCACCTCCTTTTATTCTAAGGATTTACATGTGGAGTTCCTCTCAGCCAAAGCACGTGATGGAGCGGCCGGCCACCAGGCGCAGATTGAGATTCTGGTTGGAGAATGGAGGAACACGAAACGGATGCATGACCCACAAAAGGAGAAGAAACGTTCGGTGTCACACAAGAAGCGCGGAAGCTTTGACACTCACGAAACAAAGTTTACTTTCCTCCCTACCACTCCCTTTGTTTTACAGCCAAGGGATACTATCTGATATATGGCTTTCCTGCATTGTGTTTGGCTCCCTATCCTGACGTATTTTTGCCTTCGCCCCACTACTAAAGAGGGGGGTTGGTTGACTGTCCCGTCATTATTGTTTAATTATGAGGTACTTGTTCACCCTCCAGTTGAGGACCTGTTATGCTGACATTAACTTTATCCTACTTTCTCCTCATATTGAAATAGATCCATGGACTCTTTGCCTGTTTATTCTTAATAATGTTTGAGTGTTTATGCATATCCTGTTTTTTATATTGTTACTCATCTTTTTTACGTACGCCCCACAGTCCCCACGACTGCCCGAAGAGTTATTTATAGAAACCCAATAAGGAATATACCCAGATTTGTGTATCCTAGACATACCTTATATGTTTATTGCTTCTACTAAAAGAGTCTTACTTAATTTAATCTGATCCATAGTAAGGAGGCTTTATACCCTATACTGCAATCCCTATATACACTTGTTTGACCATTTTCTGTCATATAACCATATGTACTGACATCGCTAGCTATCTTATTAGTGCAGGATGTCTTTCTCAACTGTATCACGTTAATCGTCTGTAGCTTTAGACATAATATACAATGCCCATACCATATCTGACCACATATATGGGAATGTCCTTAGTGGAGCCAGAGGGGGGAAAAAACAAAACAAAACCTTAGATAGCTACAGTTGGTTTTTGGTCATGTGAGCCCCTAGTCTGCTTAAACTTATACATTACACCCTAAGCATAGTAAGTTCTTAACACTAATATTTCCATATTTCGCAATCAAGGGGACTCCTCACTTCACTGATTTACTTGCCTCCTCGTCCAAAGCATCTATAAACCCTAAACCCAATTAGCTTTAATTAACCCAAATTGTAAGCTTCACCTTCATCTGGGCTTTGGAGTTGTCATTTAGTAATTATTATATCACCCAGGATTGTTTGTTTTGTGCAAATGTTTTGTTTTTAGTGTATATACCAATTTGTCTCCTAGCTTCATTGTTTACCACTTTAAGTGTCCACTTTACATCGGTTACTATAATGGTCCAACAACCCTAATATATATGCACCTAATTAACCTCCGAATACCTTAACTGCGTATTATTATTTACAAAATGTGTGATTATGCCCCCACCTAAATATATATGCACTGGCAAATCTATATATCTGCATTTATACATCTATTGAGTTCCAAGAAATTGCGACATGTACACGGCCTGGAAGAGACTCTAGGTCTTACTTTGTTCAGCTCATCTATTTTTATGTCAATATAAACGCCACACACTGATACGGCGTATCTCACAATGTAAATAACAGCTTATAGCTCTCTTAATCCTCTAGAGACCTAAGCTTAATTGTAGGAAGTAAAACGCCTTACACATCCCATGACTAAAGCGAACAAAGATTCACTAACCTAACTCCTATGGGTCATAAACATTGATATTTGTATTTAGTGGCATAACTTCCTTAGGTAGAATAAGGTCCAAGACTTCTATATAACCTCAACCAGTTATGGTAGTTTCACTCACCGGAAACCATATAAGTGGGAACTAGGACGTGCCCTCATTCCCCTACACCCTAATTATATAAGCGGCTTCTGTCCGTTGTACCCTTTCCTTTACTATTTCATGCAACATTCAGCTTCTCATACACCTGTATGTCCATATAGTTGCTCTAAGTAACTATTTTTTGTCATAACATTAGAGATAACACTGGTCCTAGAGTGGCCGGCACAGTAGTTACTTCACATTTCTGCTTTTAAGAGAAAAAGAAGGTTTCATTAAGGCTTGTCTAGTTTCCTTTCCTAATATTGTTTATGTTTCAGATATCTTATCTTACAAAGAGGGTCTAATTTAATAATTTTCATATACAGGTAGACATTAACTTGGTTGTTCTTAGGTGGTAGGGTACTGTGCGACCTGAAAGTTGCATTTACCCAGTTACATACCTATTAATGACTCTATCACTATACTGTTATGTATAAGGAAAACATTTGCCTGTGAGCTTCATTAACTTCCTCTTGTTGAACTATTGTATATCCATGTATTGACTAGACAGCAAATACTGTATACTTTTTTTTTATGTACTATACAAAACCTCAATAAAAAATGTATTTAAAAAAAAAAAAAAAAAAGATGTATTTTCTAATTCTCAGACTTGGAAAAGTAACCTGTGGACTTCTCAAGACTAACTCCTCAACATATTTTATCTTACCCTAATTGGCCGTAACATATAAGAATTGCAAAACAATGCATTGTATACTAGACATATGCATTCTGCAGTTTTGCGGCAATCAACTATTTTCAGAGCCGGATTTCTTCTTGTGAAAGTGAAGCACACTATGATATGGATTTGCACAGATCTTATTGTGTTACACTTTTACAAGAAGAAATCCGGTTCTGAATAGGGCCGCAAGCCCCAAGCAGCTGCCTTCTTCCACATTTTGAAGCTAACAAAATTGCTGAATGCACATCCCTATTGTATACTAACATTATATGGCTGGCCTTGTAGTCTGCAGACTCAAGCAGAGAGTTTGACTGTTGAAAAACAATTGAAGCAAACAAGATGTTAATTTGTTGTTGGTCCATTTCACAGTCTCTATTAAAATGTAAGAGTAGGCACTCCAATCATATAACATGTACAAACTTTATTACATATTTTTAACTCATAGAGCGGTCAAAATCAATTTCCCTTCTTACTCTGACAGTACCCTGTGCCTTCTCAACAGATGCAATGAACACAGATAACATTTTTCATACATATAACTGAACTTAGAGAAAAAAAATCTATTTCTATCCTTGTTTTCTATAGGGACCATTTAATAACTTCAGTGAAGCGGTAGGAAATGGTAGCCAAAGAAATCCCTGTGGAACTGTAGTGACTCACATACTCGTATGCATAAACCAAAGCATTATCTGTGCTAGCGTGATTGGAATCTGCTTTGTTTTTAAAATAGGGAATTTTATGACTATTTTTTATTATGTTCCTGTTCCATAGAATGTTGATTGATGATCTTGGGAATACATTAAAGAAAGAGTAAAATAAAAAATAAAAAATTCATTATTCAGATACAGCATGCAATATTACACAACCTTCCAATTTAGATTATCAAATGTGCTTTGTTCTCCATGTATCCTTTGTTGAATGTAGAGTAACTCTAGGTAGGCTGATAGGAGCTTAGGGAGATGCGAAACTAGAATACCCCACCAACCTCTAAATATTAATTTTTAAATGTCTCATCCTCCAGGATGCTATAGCCACGAATGTATTAGTATTATTATTATAAGAGCTCTCAGAGAAACAGGAAAAAATGTCCTTAGAAGAGAAGTCAGTTTTTTGTTTGCCCAAGGCACAGCTAACTTACCACATGTTAATTTGTTATTTAAGAAAAAAAATTTTAAAAAAAATTCAACCCCAAAAGTTATTTTGTTTCTTCTAATTCCCATGGTATAGGCATTGTACCTAATGCACCTAATAGATAAGTCAGCCATGGCTATAGCCAAAAATATATAACAGGAAAGCTGGTAACCTTTTTTGTAAATCTCTAACACCTAGATTTAGAGTTTTGCGTTAGAAGGGGTGCGTTAGCTACGCGTGGTTTTCCCCCCCCCGCACCTTTTAAACAACGCTGGTATTGAGAGTTTTCTGAAGGGCTGCGTTAGGCTCCAAAAAGGGAGTGTAGAGCATAATTTACCGCCACTTCAACTCTCAATACCAGCGTTGCTTACGGACGTGGCCAGCTTCAAAAACGTGCTCGTGCACGATTGCCCCATAGGAAACAATGGGGCAGTTTGAGCTGAAAAAAAAAACTAACACCTGCAAAAAAGCAGCGTTCAGCTCCTAACGCAGCCCCATTGTTTCCTATGGGGAAACACTTCCTAAGTCTGCACCTAACACCCTAACATGAACCCCGAGTCTAAACACCCCTGACCTCACACTTATTAACCCCTAATCTGCCGCCCCCGCTATCGCTGACCCCTGCATTTTATTATTAACCCCTAATCTGCCGCTCCATACACCGCTGCAACCTACATTATAGCTATGTACCCCTAATCTGCTGCCCCTAACATCGCCGACACCTATATTATATTTATTAACCCCTAATCTGCCCTCCCCAACGTCGCCGCTACCTACCTACACTTATTAACCCCTAATCTGCCGACCGGACCTTGCCGCAACTATAATAAATGTATTAACCCCTAAACCGCCGCACTCCCGCCTCGCAAACCCTATAATAAATAGTATTAACCCCTAATCTGCCCTCCCTAACATCGCTGACACCTAACTTCAAGTATTAACCCCTAATCTGCCGACCGAACCTCACCGCTACTATAATAAATGTATTAACCCCTAAAGCTAAGTCTAACCCTAACACTAACACCCCCCTAAATTAAATATAATTTAAATCTAACGAAATAAAATAAATTTTATTAAATAAATTATTCCTTTTTAAAGCTAAATACTTACCTGTAAAATAAACCCTAATATAGCTACAATATAACAAATAATTATATTGTAGCTATTTTAGGATTTATATTTATTTTACAGGCATCTTTGTATTTATTTTAACTAGGTACAATAGCTATTAAATAGTTAATAATTATTTAATAGCTACCTAGTTAAAATAATTACAAAATTACCTGTAAAATAAATCCTAACCTAAGTTACAATTAAACCTAACACTACACTATCAATAAATTAATTAAATAAACTACCTACAATTACCTACAATTAAATCAACTAAACTAAATTACAAAAAAAAACAACACTAAATTACAAAAAAAACAAAACATTAAATTACAAAAAATAAAAAAAGATTACAAGAATTTTAAGCTAATTACACCTACTCTAAGCCCCCTAAAAAAATAACAAAGCCCCCCAAAATAAAAAAATGCCCTACCCTATTCTAAAATAAATATTTTACAGCTCTTTTACCTTACCAGCCCTTAAAAGGGCCTTTTGCAGGGCATGCCCCAAAGAAAACAACTCTTTTGCATTTAAATAAACATACAATACCCCCCAACATTACAACCCACCACCCACATACCCCTAATCTAACCCACCCAAACCCCCCTTAAAAAACCTAACACTAAGCCCCTGAAGATCTCCCTACCTTATCTTCACCACGCCGGGTATCACCGATCCGTCCAGAAGAGGCTCCGAAGTCTTCATCCTATCCGGCAAGAAGAGGTCCAGAAGAGGGTCCGAAGTCTTCATCCTATCCGGCAAGAAGAGGACATCCGGACCGGCAAACATCTTCATCCAAGCAGCATCTTCTATCTTCATCCATCCGACGAGGAGCGGCTCCATCTTCAAGACCTCCGGCGCGGAACATCCTCTTCTCCCGACGACTAGACGATGAATGAAGGTTCCTTTAAGGGACGTCATCCAAGATGGCGTCCCTCGAATTCCGATTGGCTGATAGGATTCTATCAGCCAATCGGAATTAAGGTAGGAAAAATCTGATTGGCTGATTGAATCAGCCAATCAGATTCAAGTTCAATCGGATTGGCTGATCCAATCAGCCAATCAGATTGAGCTCGCATTCTATTGGCTGTTCCGATCAGCCAATAGAATGCGAGCTCAATCTGATTGGCTGATCCAATCAGCCAATCGGATTGAACTTGAATCTGATTGGCTGATTCAATCAGCCAATCAGATTTTTCCTACCTTAATTCCGATTGGCTGATAGAATCCTATCAGCCAATCGGAATTCAAGGGACGCCATCTTGGATGACGTCCCTTAAAGGAACCTTCATTCGTCGTCTAGTCGTCGGGAGAAGAGGATGTTCCACGCCGGAGGTCTTGAAGATGGAGCCGCTCCTCGTCGGATGGATGAAGATAGAAGATGCCGCTTGGATGAAGATGTTTGCCGGTCCGGATGTCCTCTTCTTGCCGGATAGGATGAAGACTTCGGACCCTCTTCTGGACCTCTTCTTGCCGGATAGGATGAAGACTTCGGAGCCTCTTCTGGACGGATCGGTGATACCCGGCGTGGTGAAGATAAGGTAGGGAGATCTTCAGGGGCTTAGTGTTAGGTTTTTTAAGGGGGGTTTGGGTGGGTTAGATTAGGGGTATGTGGGTGGTGGGTTGTAATGTTGGGGGGGTATTGTATGTTTATTTAAATGCAAAAGAGCTGTTTTCTTTGGGGCATGCCCCGCAAAAGGCCCTTTTAAGGGCTGGTAAGGTAAAAGAGCTGATAACTTTTTATTTTAGAATAGGGTAGGGCATTTTTTTATTTTGGGGGGCTTTGTTATTTTTTTAGGGGGCTTAGAGTAGGTGTAATTAGTTTAAAATTCTTGTAATCTTTTTTTATTTTTTGTAATTTAGTGTTTTTTTTTTTTTGTAATTTAGTTTAGTTGATTTAATTGTAGGTAATTGTAGGTAGTTTATTTAATTAATTTATTGATAGTGTAGTGTTAGGTTTAATTGTAACTTAGGTTAGGATTTATTTTACAGGTAATTTTGTAATTATTTTAACTAGGTAGCTATTAAATAGTTATTAACTATTTAATAGCTATTGTACCTAGTTAAAATAAATACAAAGATGCCTGTAAAATAAATATAAATCCTAAAATAGCTACAATGTAATTATTATTTATATTGTAGCTATATTAGGATTTATTTTACAGGTAAGTATTTAGCTTTAAAGGACCAGTCAACACAGTAGATTTGCATAATCAACAAATGCAAGATAACAAGACAATGCAATAGCACTTAGTCTGAACTTCAAATGAGTAGTAGATTTTTTTTCTGATAATTTTAAAAGTTATGTCTTTTTCCACTCCCCTGTACCATGTGACAGCCATCAGCCAATCACAAATGCATACACGTACCATGTGACAGCCATCAGCCATTCACAAATGCATACACACTTATTCTTGCACATGCTCAGTAGGAGCTGGTGACTCAAAAAGTTTAAATATAAAAAGACTGTGCACATTTTGTTAATGGAAGTAAATTGGAAAGTTGTTTAAAATGGCATGCTCTATCTGAATAATGAAAGTTTAATTTTGATTGAGTGTCCCTTTAAATAGGAATAATTTATTTAATAAGATTTAATTTATTTCGTTAGATAAAAAATATATTTAACTTAGGGGGGTGTTAGTGTTAGACTTAGCTTTAGGGGTTAATACATTTATTAGAGTAGCGGTGAGGTCCGGTCGGCAGATTAGGGGTTAATACTTGAAGTTAGGTGTCAGCGATGTTAGGGATTAATACTATTTATTATAGGGTTTGCGAGGCGGGAGTGCGGCGGTTTAGGGGTTAATACATTTATTATAGTGGCGGCGAGGTCCGGTCGGCAGATTAGGGGTTAATAAGTGTAGGTAGGTAGCGGCGACGTTGGAGGGGCAGATTAGGGGTTAATAAATATAATATAGGTATCGGCGATGTTAGGGGCAGCAGATTAGGGGTACATAGGGATAATGTAGGTTGCGGCGGTGTGCGGTCGGCAGATTAGGGGTTAAAAATTTTTATTAGAGTGGCGGCGATGTGGGGGGACCTCGGTTTAGAAGTACATAGGTAGTTTATGGGTGTTAGTGTACTTTAGAGCACAGTAGTTAAGAGCTTTATGAACCGGCGTTAGCCCAGAAAGCTCTTAACTCCTGGCTTTTTTCTGCAGCTGGAGTCTTGTCGTTAGAGTTCTAACGCTCACTTCAGCCAAGACTCTAAATACCGGCATTAGAAAGATCCCATTGAAAAGATAGGATATGCAATTGACGTAAGGGGATCTGCGGTATGGAAAAGTCACGGCTGGAAAGTGGGCGTTAGACCCTTTTCTGACTGACTCTAAATACCAGCGGGCGGCCAAAACCCCTAACGCTGGTTTGGACGGCTAACGCAGAACTCTAAATCTAGGCGTAAGCTAGGTGGACAGCTTGGGTGAGATTATATATACGGCGCAAGCTTCAGCGTAACTGCTGAAATCCACGTCGCCCGTAATTTCACCCTGCACATGGGGGAATCACATAAACCCTGCCAGCAGTTCATAAACTGCTGCATGTTAAATAAACTAGCGATGTCCAGAAATGTGAGTAAATACACATTTCTGGCGTTGCCAGTGACTTACGACAGTTTAGAAACTGCTGGCGCAAAAAAAAAGTTAAATATCCCGTAAAAGTCTAATCCGCCTCCCAAAAATAAACCTGACACATCAAAACCTCTGTATCCGCAATCCCCCCACATCGCAACTAGTAATAAAGTACTAACCCATAAACCGCCAAACCCCCACAACGCAATATACCTAATTAAACTATTAATCCCTGAACTGCCATTCACCCACATCACAATAAGTCTAATTAAAGGGACACTGAACCCAAATTTTTTCTTTCGTGATTCAGGTAGAGCATGCAATTTTAGGCAACTTTCTAATTTACTCCTATTATCACATTTTCTTCATTCTCTTGGTATGTTTATTTGAAAAGCAAGAATGTAAGCGTAGATACTGGCCCATTTTTGGTGAACAAACGTGGTTGTCCTTGTTGATTGGACAGCACCAATAAACAAGTGCTGTCCGTGGTTCTAAACCAAAAATCTGCTGGCTCCTAAGCTTAAATGCCTTCTTTTTCAAATAAAGATAGCAAAAGAACGAAGAAAAATTGATAATAGAGGTAAATTAGAAAGTTGCTTAAAATTGCATGCTCTATCTGAATCATGGAATAAAAAATGTGGGTTCAGTGTCCGTTTTAGCTATTAACCCCTAAACCGCCAACCTGCCACAATGCAATAAAGCTAATTACACTATTAACCCCATAAACTGCCAAACCCCCACTTTGCAATAAACCTGATTACACTATTAACCCCTAAACCGCAAACCCCCCACATTGCAATAAACCTAATTAACCTATTAACTCCTAATCCGCCAACACCCCACCAACACAAATAACTAATTTAATTACTAAGCCCCTAATCTAACGCCCCCTAAATTAACCCCAATTACATAAATTTAAATACTAACTTAAAATTAAAATAAAAAACATAAGATTACTTTAAAAATAAAAAAACGAAGATTAAATTTATCTACAATTACAAAAAATAAAAATGTCTAATATTACATAAAAAAAATAAACCAAATTATCAAAAATTAAAAAAAATGAAACCTATGAAAATAAAAAAGCCCCCCCAAAATAAAAACACCCCCTAATCTAAACTAAACTACCAATAACCCTTAAAAGGACCTTTTGTAGGGCATTGCCTTAAATTAAACAGCTCTTTTATATTAAAAAAATACTAAGTCCCCCCTAACAGTAAAAACCCCCCACCCTCCAAACCCCCCAAAATAAAAAAACCTAACACTAAAAAAAACTAAACTACCCATTGCACCTAAAGGGGCATTTGTATGGGCATTTCCCTTAAAGGGGCATGCAGCTCTTTTACTGCCCAAAAGAAACCTAATCTAAAAATAAAAGCCACCCAAAATAAAAAAAAGCCTAAATCTAACCCCCAAATAGGTACTCACCGTTCCTGAAGTCCGGCAGAGAAGGTCCTCTTTCAGGCGGTGAAGTCTTCTTGGAGGCGGCGACATCTTCCAGCGCTGGGACCTCTTCTAGCGTAATCCAGGACCAAGGCAACGCGGAGGGGAGGTGACCGCGGAACAAGACCGGTGACCGCTGAGCCATCCAGCGTGGAGATCCTCTTCGTACGATCACTGCCGCACACTGAGGATTGAATTCAAGGTACCCGTTTAAAAATGGGGTACCTTGCATTCCTATTAGCTATTTTCAAATCAGCCAATAGGATGAGAGCTACTGAAATCCTATTGGCTGTTTTAAACAGCAATGTGGGAGGGACAAGGCAGTTCTCTTGACTGAACAGAGGGGTTCCCATGGTATGTCTGAAGCTTTCTCACAAGTCTCAATTTTGTAAGCATTTTACACAAGCTGGTATCACTGATTTGTCTTGCCAGCTGTATGCAGGTAAAGTTTGCTCAAAATTCACAATACACTTATTTTTACTAACAGAAAATTAATATATACTAAAATACAGATAAACAAGTTAAATTATAGTGAAAACATTTCAGTTTAATTTGTAATTGATGAACACAGAGCCAATATATCAGCCCCAGGGTTTCTCCAGTTACCTTCTCTGTACGATGTGAAATTTTGTATCCCAGAGAGCTTTGTTACTTTTTATAGAAGGCATCTATCGATTTCCAGGTTCCTCCCCTTTTCTTAGAAAATTCAATGAGTTCTGCCTCTGTGAAGTCAACACTATAATCTCTCCCCAAACAAGAGAATGTTTGATTATCTAGCCAGGGCCAGACTGGAAAATCAGACCGGCCCTGGAAATTTGTATGGCCCGGCCCAGCCCCGCCCACCTCTGGCTCAGACCTGCCACCTCTGCAACAGCCCCGCCCCCCTCCCCTCCAGCTCATGGCCCAATCCGACCCTGCAAATGTACAATAGTCAGGTTTTCAGGCTCAGATCATCAGCATTAAGTGTTGCATAGCACATATTTCAAAATCATTCATCATATCACACTAAACGTTAGCAGGTAGCATATACATCTAAAGTGGACAGTGGCTTACATGCATGTATTATGTATTCAGAGAGAAACTGCTCATGATGATGTTCGCAATTCACTCACAGTAATTGGATCTATGTCAAGAAGACAAGGATATAGGCAAAACGTTTGTGCTTACCTACTATTACAACTGATTATCATTTCAGATTACCCTGACTTCTCAATTCATTCCTCTAAAGCAAGTTGTGATTATTCACTTGCCCCCGGACTTAATATTGAGACTGTCACTTGCCGAAATTCACTGCATCTGACTCGTGCAGCTCCTCCTCGCTGGAGACTGTTGCTGAAGCAGCTGCCTCGGTCCCTCCTCCTTGTCTCGGCTGAAGCTTCCTCTGTATAAATAAATCCCCTGAGTATCTCTCTTCATCTGTCTGTGTGTGACGGTAGTGCCAGTAGCCCACTGCTAAGCTGGCCCACCCTCTCCCTCCCTGGGTGCTCACTTTGATCTCTCACTCACTGTCTCTTCTGCCAGACCAACGGCACCCAAGCCCCCTCTAGCCTAGCTTCATGAAGCATGCTAAACTAAGTTTCTGGGATGCATGGGCATTGCGTGACGATGGTGACTTCACCACCGCCAGCAGCAGGCGGCCTGCTTTTGGGGAAGTAGTCACTGGGTGGGAGGGTGCTGCGGCTTCACTAATCCTGGACATCCATGGCGCCTCAAGAGCCGCCCCTGAGTCTGTGTGTGTGCAATGCTGCTTGCGGCTAGCCTCTGACTGCCGCTGCGCTCCCGTGACAACTGTGCTGCTAAGTTGCTATTTGCTTCTCACTCTCTTCACTGCAGATGAGCAGTCTCTGCCGGCCGACGGCCCACCGGCGGCCCAGCAGGATTTTCCCCGGTATCCCGGCGGCCATGTATCTAGCCCATAGAAAGTAATTAAGCTCTCTGGGAAACTGAAGCTGACAGTTTTTTAGTTTTAATTTATATAAAAAAAACATGCAAAGTGAAATCTAATTTGGAAAAGATACACATAATTATATAAAATACGAGCCTAATTTGTCAAAGATACACAGAAAATGTGAAGGCATAATCAGAATTTGTAAAATCACAATCCTAAATACACTGCTGTATATAAAATAAAATACAAAAATAGAAAATGAAAAGTCTTAAATGTAATCTGAAGTGTAAAGTGATATAAAATAGTAAGCACAAAGTGTAAATGCAGCAGAACTGTCATTTCAGGCAGTTCAATACTGCACTTGGCTTGTCTCTCCTTCACATACAGAAATGCAGGGAACGCCCCTTGGAGAAGTAAAGCAAAATCTGCCTTTTAAAACATTTTAGAATATGTTACCTGAGCAGAGAGGTTTTGAATATCAGGGCCTTGAAGAGATACCTAGCTAGACATTTTGAGCACTACACGGCAGAAAATAGGGCTGCCATCTAATGCTCTTTCAAATGGATAACATTCTTGCAAAACTGCTGCCATATAGTGCTCCAGAAATGAGCCGGCTTCTATACATGCGACCCTGCTTTTCAACAAAAGATATCATGAGAACGAAGACAAAATTATAATAGAAGTAAATTAGAAAGTTGTTCAAAATCACATGCTCTATCTGAATCATAAAATAATAATGTTGGGTTTCATATCCCTTTAAAGACTTTCAGCATAAGGTAGCCCTCAGTTTACGCCGGGGTTAGGTTCCAGAAGGAATGGTTGTAAATCGAAACCATTGTAAATTGAAACCCAGTTTATAATGTAAGTCAATGGAAAGTGAGGGAGTTAGGTTCCTGGCCCCTCTCAAAATTGTCATAAGTAACACCTGATACGTTATTTTTAAAGCTTTGAAATGAAGACTTTAAATGCTAAACAGCATTATAAACCTAATAAAATAATCACACAACACAGAATATATAATTAAACTAAGTTAAATGAACAAAAACATTTGCTAAGCAGCATTATAAACAGAATAAAATAATCACACAACACAGACTTCACTTGCATTTTTCTGCACACAGTTCTTTCTATGCATTCCAATCTGGACTGATTTATAGACAGGAAGATCTTGTTCCTTTGAAATCTGCTCGATAGCTTAGGTCTGGTTAAACTAATTAATATCAGCTTGCTTGGCTTTGCTGCAACACAAGCGGGCAGCTCCACCTACTGGCTATTTTAATAAATGCACTGCTTCTCAATGCTTTTCAATAGCAGTCACATGCTAGGTTGTTATTCTGAAACGGTGTAAATTGAACCGTTGTAAACCGAGGGCCACCTGTTAGTGAACAAAAAATAAACCATAAATATACAGATTGTGGCGTATTTTGTGTATTCTACTAGTAGTGTACAGCATATTACATTTTTGTCTATACAATTGTTAGGCTGATATCTCCAGTTTCTCTAAATTTAGTAAATACCAAGCCTGTGTTCCTCATTCCAGTCTAGTAGAGTCTGCTAAAACTTTAACTTGGCTATCTTTTCCATGGCATTAAAATTCATTAGAAGCAATACTATCTGAATTTGTTATGATAGCTGACTTGGATATACATTATCACTTGAGCATTACGGTTTCCTATAGTGAAACTGAGCAAAAATAAGGAAAATTGTAGGAAACAGGGTTTTTTCTGCCCCTTTAAAATCTATGTATGTATCTTTCTATCGCTATATAAAACTAAGGGGTTGAAGGTTGTAGCCCTTCCGTTTTCTAGGTTGAGTAATAATAACCATTCATTTTATTTAGAATTGGATATGTCCAAAGCTGTGCAGTAAAGTGATTTTAATGTATTTCAAGATAAAAGCACCTAGCCACTTATATAAAGGTATTTGTTTGTTAAAACATAAAATTTTGAGGCTCTGCCATGTGGCATGCATAAAAAAAATCCAGCACCAGTCTATAGTAACAGATGTGCAAACTACAGGGCCACTGCACAAAGCCCCAAACAAGTACAAAATATCAAAATTAGTTGTACCAGCAAAGATTATCTTATCTCTTTGAGTAAAAAACACAATAATAGAGGATCAGCAATGTTTTAGGACACAGCTCTTAATCATGCCTACACAAACAATGATTACACTGTGCTTACTATAAAGCCATAAAATGCACCCTCTAGATTAACCCCTCCATCACCAATATATTATAAAACATATCAATTTTAATATTTGCAAACCACCAAGTGGCCATCATTAAAAACAAAAGAAAACCCATTACCATATCCATAATCAATACTAAAAAATAGCAAAAAGACTGTTACCTCCCCTACTTGGTCTACGTATGTGGTCAACGACCTGAAACCTAAGCTGGCATACACCATAGACTGCCTGAACAAAATGACGGGCATTCAAATCTTTATTACTGATAGTAAATTTGTGTTTAGTGATCCTTTCTCTGACCTTGTGGGTCTCAAAAACACATATAAATTCAAAAATAAATACATATGGCAATGGTGCACTGGAAAGGTACTGCCAAGGTAACCACAATAATTTTACAAAAACTATAATCCCAGCACTCAAACATGTATAAAAATTTAATATTTATTCAAACAGACTGATATTAAAAATGAAATATTTATTCATACAGATTGACATTAGTTAATATAAACCCCCTAAATAATTCACTCACACAAGTAACACATATCATAATTTACACTCATACCTACCAACATCATCATTCTTAGAACTAAACTTTTGCCAACTTTTTTTTTTTTAATCAATATAAAGGTATTTACTTCAATTGACTCAAACATTTTGTTCTTTTATGTTATTTTTGTTTCTTTTGATTTTGTGCTTTATTGTTTATATGTACTACTGTTAATGTATGGAAAATACTTTTCAATAAAAAGATTTCTACATAAATAATTCACTCACACATTCAGACTATATGCATTCAGAAGAAAAAAAAAAAAAGGGAAAACCCCCAAGGCATTCCAAGGGGGGGGGGGGCAGTACATCATTACTGTTATCTACCATATAATATCAAGACAGTCAGATGATCCTATCAGCAAAAGTATCTAAAGTCCATACCTACGTAAACAGCCTCTGTCTCTTTAAGATAAATAAGGTACCAGTGTGGTAATTGTCATTTTGAGTATATAAACAGTAACCGTATTGTGACTATATATCGCTGATGTTGGTAATTAAAGGATAGCAGTTATACATAAATATATACTGCCACCGACTTCATAAGCATTTTACAGCACATAGTTCTGTTCTGTAGACCAAGGCCAGAAAGCTCCAAATGTATTTAAATTTAGTAACTCTATTGCCACATCATAATTAATAGCCACCCATCATGTAGTGTGTTTAGGTAAAGGCCATCTACGTGCTACAAACAACAAGTAAAATACTTCTGTAGTCCACCATGATTGCTTCCAATCAGCAAAATACTTGTGGTTTCTTTTGCATCCTGATATCATGGCTTCTTCATCATCTGCAGTAGGAAAAATAATCCTCAAATGTAAAACGCTCTCATAGCAACAAATAGTACACAACGTCCCCAGGTGTCTTGTGATGACATTGGTAAAAAAGTAATGTATATGTTTTATAATATATTAGTGATGGAGGGGTTAATCTAGAGGGCACCTCTCATGGCTTTATATGCACAGCTTAACCATTGTTAGTGTAGTCATGATTAAGGGCTTTACTATGTTTTTGGTTCAACAAAGAGATAAGATTATATTAGGATGGTGCGGCTATTTTTACGCATGAGTAAGTCTGCAGCCACAAATTTAAGAAGCAGAAACTTCTTCTTTTGCCTCTCTTCCTCCTTAGAAGGGGCAAGATCAATCATCCTGACACTTGCTGAATCAGGGTGATTGACATGCGCTGTTCTTGCACCATTGCTAGCACAAGAGAAGGGGCAGGATTGCAAGGGGGCAGGTTCTCTGCTTTCGAACATGTCAGCCTGCCTTCATGATAAATTTTGCCAAAACAAGTTTATCACCTGCAAATATATTAAACACATAGTTGAAGTCCATTCCAAAGCAGCAATCTAAAAACATCTGGTGAGCCAATAACAAGAGGCATATGTGTGTAGCTACCAATCACCAGCTAGCTCCCAGTAGTGGATTGCTGCTACTGACCCGTCCTATGTATGCTTTTCAACAAAGGATATTAAGAGAACAAAGGACATATGATAATAGAAGTTGCTTTAAAAGTCTTTTAAAATTGCAGTTCTATTTGAACAATAAAAGTTTAGCTTTGACTTTCATGTTCCTTTAATACAGGAAAATAATGGGTGAATTTTGGTATCTATTGGGACCTTGAATGTTAGCAAAACAGGCAGTGTCATTCATTAAATAAACACATTAATTAAATAACGTATAGAGCAAAGTCCCTTAAATATAGTCAGTAACCAATATTTAATCTGGGATTACACCGTTTTATCATTGGTGCTTTAGTGTTTTCATTGTTCTGGGTGGTTTGTGAGCTAACTTGCATTTCTTGTGTAAATAGTTGGTATTTTGTTAAGCTGTGCATGCAGTATGATCAGCATAATCATGTTGACTATTGGACTCCAGAGCAGTGAAAAAACATATCTACTAATGATATATTTTATAAACTGGGATGGGGGAATTAAGGACGCCAGTCTGGAGACTTATTGTTTTAAGCCATGATAGGAAATGCAGAAAACTAAGTGCAAGTAGATTTTTGTAATACTTATCTGGGTAATGCACCATGGCCCAGGCAATAAGTATAGGAATGTATAGTAAAGTCTTTACATTTTCTGGTATATATCCTGACTGATAACTATGATGATGTTCATGTATTTTTATTTAGGGCAATGAGAATTTTCAAATAACTGAATTGCAGATCTCTGATTATACTGACAACTTTTTTAACTTACTTTTAGGTTTTATAAAGATTTTGGTAAAAAAAAAAAAGAATCCTGTAACTATTTATGTATATATTAGTATGTCTATGAGAAGCAAAGGGGTTAATATTTTTTTAATAACTTTATTTATAAATAGCGAGGACAAAATGATCCACCACATATATGACAGGTTAACAATAGAAAATGCCAAAGTACATGTAAGAGTCACCAAGTCCATCATAGTAGCCGATGAGATGAAGGAAGATTTCTTCCTGCATAGGCGGGGAACCAAGTTGCCCACACAATTTTAATTTTTTCATTTAAACAATCAAAAGACAAAACAAAAACAAATAACAGACAATTCACAGATAATAACACTAACACTTACCCGGGCCCACCGACTCGCCCCCCACAGACCTATCAGCAGAATTCAGAGACTGTACAATTGTCTGGGCTTCCGAAAAGAAGAACTTAGTCATTCTGTGGGCACCATTTACCTCTGAGGTTCTCACTTAAGATATAGAGGCTATTTCTGAATGGATGTATAACACTGTCTCTCACTCTAGGTGAAAGAAATAAAAGATAAGCCTCCCATTTATGGATGAATTTCCTGACTCTTTTCTCTGGCTCCCCCTTTGTATCTGCCTGCTCAATCAACATTTGGGTGTGTATCCTGCCAAGCAGCTGCCTGAATGGAGGTGTTCTATTGCCAGCCCATCCCGTTAAAATAAGTATCCTGGCAAGCATTAGGACAGTGGTGATGAAAATGTCAAACTTATAAACTCTATCTTTGGGTATCAAAAATATCACATGTTGTGCTGTGAGTGTCACCTGTTGGTTCGTTACTTTTGCCAGCCAATAAGAGACTCTAAACCAGAATCCTCTCAACTTGGAACAGTCCCATAGTAAGTGAGTCCAGTCTGGGGATGGGTACCTACACTTGTTACAAATGTTTTCCGCCCCCGGGACCCACCTGGCACGGATGCCAGGTGTAATATAAGACTGATGAATAAATTTCATATGTGTCTCCCGTAGATTGGCCGAGATTGTACTAGCATTTACCTTCCCAAGGCTCCAGTTAATCAGGTCAGAGTCCACCAACAGTTCTCTATAATTTGACCATTTCATTGTGAGTCTTCGCACAGCGGGGACATCACAGTGTTTGAGTAATAGGTCATAAGTATGCGATATCTTGTAGGAGCCCTGCCTAGCCAGCGCACACAATTTATCTATATTGGAAAGTTCTGAAGTCAACAGCTTGTCTGAGATCAGTTTATAAAGATAATGCCTGCATTGAAAGTACGCAAACCTATGTGTCATACAAACTCAGAAAAGGGTGTAATGTCTAAAGTGAGTGGGTTAAAGAGTTGGTGGAGCCTTGTGAGGTGTTGATGGTGCCATGTGGCAAACACTTCAGTCGTGTAACCAGGGAGGAACTGTAGATTGCCTTGAATCGGCCAAAGGGGTTAATTTTAGTAATTCAGCCAGGAGAGTTTAAGTAGAAAGTATATTTATTTATACCCCATGCATCCCCGCTGCCCCTAGGGCGCTTCTTTTTCCGTCCATCTCACACTCAAGTTATTTTACATAAAGGTATATGAAAGTCAAAAGTAAACTTTCTTAATTCAGATAGAGCATAAAAAATATTTACATAAAAAATTGTGCAAGAGCACCTACTAAGCATGTGCCATAGTTCACTGTAAATAGATATTTGTCTGTAATTGGCTGATTGTTGTCACTACTTCTTACACTACTTCTTACACTCTTCTTAGATTCTTGCACCTGGGCCCTGTGGTTTCTAGTTACGCCTCTGCGCCGAACATTTGCCTTATTTTGAGAAGGCAATAAGGCTAACCAGTATCATAAAGTTAGTACATTATTTTGCAGATCTCATCAGTTAAAGCCAATTAGGGAAAGATGTGTAGCAGGGTTTTCCCACAGAAGTTTGCAGGGTGCATTTTAAGTTCTAAGAATTAGATAAAATCCTCAGTTGATCAGAGCTAAATTAAATGAAAATATACAAAAATAAATAATAAAAGTATATTGTAAAGTTGTTTTATTATGCAATTTTAAACATGATATATAAAAATCTCAAGGTGTTTATTGTTCTTAGTTTTCTGTGATCATTCTGACCTCTATCACTAGAACTTCTGCAGATACTCATTTACCAACTGTAAATGCAACTGTTTCCTTGATAATATTAAATGCGCATTAAACACTTAAAGGGACAGTAAACACCAACATTTTTGGTGTTTAAAAATGTAGATAATCCCCAGTTTTGCATAACCAACACAGTTATAATAATACACTTTTTACCTCTGTGATTACCTTGTATCTAAACCTCTGCAAACTGCCCCCTTATTTCAGTTCTTTTGACAGACATGCATTTTTAGCCAGCTAGTCAGTGCTGGCTCCTAAGAGCTTCACATGCCTGAGCTCAACGTTATCTATCTGAAACACATGAACTAATGCCCTCTAATGGTGAAAAATTGTAAAAATGCTTTCAGATTAGAGGCGGCCTTCAAGGTCTAAAACTAGCATATGAACCTCCTAGGTTTAGCTTTCAACTAAGAATACCAAGAGAACAAAGCAAAATTGGTGATCAAAGTAAATTGGAAAGTTGTTTTACATGCCCTATTTAAATCATGAAAGTTTTTTTTGACTTGACTGTCCCTTTAAAACATTTTATAATAGTATTGAAGTTATTCCCTGTCTCCTTCTAGTCATGGCTGTCGCCATGTTGAAAAATTGCAGCACCCATGATTAGAGGGAGGTGAATGAAATGTAGGTGTTTAATGTGCCTTTAAAAATATCATATACAGCTCACAGTGAAGGGATGAAACATTTTAGTAAAGAGGAAAAATCTGCTATTATACCCATTTCTAAAGATGGTTAGTAATCTCATTTTTATTATATCTATTTTTTAAAGGGACAATCAAATCAAAATAAAAGTTTAATGGTTCAGATAGAGCATGCACTTTTAACCCCTTAAGCCAAATGGACATAGGAACTACGTCACAGGGTAATTTGCCTAGAGTACCCCGTTGACGTAGTACCTATGTCCAGCTTTCTGTCTCATGCTTTGACAGCTAAGACCGCAGCCAGAGGCAGAAGGCATCTGCCTTCATATTGTAAGGGAGCGCTGATTGTTGGTACAGACATTGATAATCCAAGGGAGGTGGGCATATGGGTGTCCCAAGGCTGGGAGAAAGTGGGGAAGTTTGCTATGAACAGACAATATTTTACTAGGAGGGAGGGATTCACTACAGTACAGCAAAGGGATTTTGAGAGGGGCCCTACAGTGTGATCGCTTGGACAGGGGAGGTAAGGAGGGCCGCTACACTACAGCATTGTTTTTTTCTTAATAAATAAATAAAAAAGTGTATTAATTGGGTACTGGCAGACAACTGCCATTACCTAAGATGGTTGGAGACCATTAGGAGGGGGAGGGTTAAAGAGCTGTTTGAGGGGGATCAGGGAGGTGGGAGGGTTGAGAAGGGATCCATACAGTACACTGTCTGCCAGTACCTAAGATGGTTGGAGACCATTAGGAGGGGGAGGGTTAAAGAGATGTTTGAGGGGGATCAGGGAGGTGGGAGGGTTGAGGAGGGATCCATACATTAAACTGTTTGCCAGTACCTAAGATGGGGGTGACCAGTGGGGGGAGGGTGGGAAGAGAGCTGTTTGGGAGGGATTAGGAAGGGATCAGGGGGTGGGAGGTGTCAGGTGAGAGGGTAATTTCTATACTACAGCTAAAATTCAACTTACAAGCTACCTGATTAACTTCTTCACTGCCGGGAATTTCAGAAGTGTTGTACGCAGCTGCAATTAGCAGCCTTCTCATTGCCAAAACCAATAACAAAGCCATGAATGTCTGCTGTTTCTGAACAAAGGGGACACCAGAGAAGCTTTTACAATCATTTGTCTTATATCTGCAGTAGTTGTGTGTAAATAATTTCAGTGAGAAACCCAAAGTTAACAATTTGTTTAATATGATTGCATTTGGCAGTGAAACGGTGGAAAGAAATATACCAAAATGTGCCTACAGTCATGGGCCAAAAGTTTTGAGAACAAATATTAATTTTCACAAAGTCTGCTGCTTCAGTGTTTTTAGATCTTTTTGTCAGATGTTACTATTGTATACTGAATTATTATTACAAGCATTTCATAAGTGTCAAAGGCTAAAGAGTCAATATTTGTAGTGTTGACCCTTCTTTTTCAAAACCTCTGCAATTCGCCCAAACATGCTGTCAATTAACTTCTGGGCCACATATTGACTGATGGCAGCTCATTCTTGCATAATCAATGCTTGGGGTTTGTCAGAATTTGTGTGTGTGTGTGTGTGTGGGGGGGGGGGGGGGTAGGGGGTTGTTCATTCGCCTCTTGGGGATTGACCACAAGTTCTCAATGAGATTATGGTCTGGGGAGTTTCCTGGCCATGGACCCAAAAATTTGATGTTTTGTTCCCCAAGCCACTTAGTTATCACTTTTGCCTCATGGCAAGGTGCTCCATCAAGCTGAAAAGGGCATTGTTCATCACCAAACCGTTCTTGGATGGTTGGGAGAAGTTGCTTTTAAGGGATGTTTTTGTACTATTCTTTATTCATGGCTGTGTTCTTAGGCAAAATTGTGACTGAGCCCACTCCCTTGGCTGAGAAGCAACCCCACACATGAATGGTCTCAGGATACTTTACTATTGGCAAGACACATGACTGATGGTAGCACTCACCTTTTCTTCTTCGGACAAGGTTATTTCCGGATGCCACAAACAATCAGAAAGGGGACTCATCAGAGAAAATGACTTTACCCCAATCCTCAGCAGTCCAATCCCTGTACCTTTTGCAGAATATCAATCTGTCCCTGATGTTTTTCCTGGAGAGAAGTGGCTTCTTTGCTGCCCTTCTTGACACCTTCACCTCACTGTGCATGCAGATGCACTCACACCAGCCTGCTGCCATTCCTGAGCAAGCTCTGCACTGGTGGTGCCCCGATCCCGCAGCTGAATCAACTTTAGGAGACAGTCCTGGCACATGCTGGACTTTCTTGAGCACCCTGAAGCCTTCTTAACAACAATTGAACCTCTCTCCTTGAATTTCTTGATGATCCGATAAATGGTTGATTTAAGTGCAATCTTAGTAGCAGCAACATCCTTGCCTGTGAATCCCTTTTTGTGCAAATGACTGCACGTGTTTCCTTGCAGGTAACCATGGCTAACAGAGGAAGAATAATGATTTCAAGCACCACCCTCCTTTTAAAGCTTCCAGTCTGTTATTCTAACTTGATCAGCATGACAGGGTGGTCTCAAGCCTTGTCCTCGTCAACACTGACACCTGTGTTAACGAGAGAATCACTGACATGATGTGGCACGGCTGAAATGCAGTGGAAATGTTTTTTGGGTATTAAGTTCATTTTCATGGCAAAGAGGGACTTTGCAATTAATTGTAATTGATCTGATCACTCTTCATAACATTCTGGAGTATATGCAAATTGCCATCATAAAAACTGAGGCAGCAGACTTTGTAAAAATGTATATTTGTGTCATTCTTAAAACTTTTGGCCAGGACTGTTAGGTGTTATTTTCAGGGGGGGAGTGCGTCGGTAAGGCTAACACATATCCTAACAACTGTAGATTAAAAATACCTTGGGTTGTCTACTAAAATATATAATGTATATATACTGTATATAGTCTTGATAGGTAAATAAAAAAAATGGAGCGATAGCAAAATTGCAAAAAATTCTATGGTACTTTGGGCAAGTTTTTCTCTAAAATACCAGGTCCTTAAGGGGGTTAAACAATTTTCCAATTTACTTCTGTTATCTTATTTGCTTTGTTTTCTTGGTATCTTTTGTTGAACATAATACCTAGGTAGACTTAGGAGATGCACCACTGGGAATTAGCTGCTGATTGGTGCAAATATATGCCTCTTCCTATTGGCTCACCAGATGTGTTCATTTAGCTGCTAGAAGCTCCTTCACTAAAAGATACCAAACAAATGAAGCAAATTTGAGAACAGAAGTTGTTTAATCATAATAAATAACTGCATAATGAAAATAAAATGCAACAGCAATTACTCTGAATTCTAAATGAGGCATAATTAAAAATGTACTTTCAAATTGCCAGCCTCCTGTATGATGTGATAGCCAACAGCAGACACATAAGTTTAATTTTGACTTTAGTGTCACTCTATTTTTTTTTATCCTGTAACAAGTAAATATTTCCTCCCTGTTTTTAAAATATAAAAATGTACTATTGTGAAAGTCAGTAAACCATAGCAATACATACTTATTTAGTAAAAAATATTAAATACATTAGTAATATGTAATTACAAATATGCATTTTATGACAAGGTCATCTGGACAGCTTTTGCTGCTATATATTATTTTTTTAAATTGATGATGATTACATACATTAAAATAAGCCTGCTTTGGCTCTCTTTAAGAAAAAAACAATCATAAATCTGCACCACAGCCCTTACAAATAAGGACACAGCCACCTCAAGCAGTAAGTTACATCTTTGTACTGTCCTGCAGATTAGCCTTCAGCTCCAGCAGAGAAAGGGTTAGCAGCTGTTTACTGGAGCATTTTGCGGCACCTGGGGAGGAGGAGCTGCAGATAAGCCACTAACACGCTGTTTTATACACTGACACATTTACATCTACATCCTCTACACGTCATCAAGGGGGAGCAGCTGATGGCCTCCTATACCCTCCTGTACTGACCAGCACCCTGCAGCAGAGGAATCTGCCCGGTACTATGGAACACATCAGACTGCCAAAGGTTAGTGTGACAAAAATATTGTGTATTTAAAGCAGCATTATGCAACAATTTAACAGTCACAGCTGCTAGTCATCCATTCATCCCACTCCCGTTGTGTTTGGTACTTATAGTTGCTGGCAGGTATTTAATCCCAATATAAAACGTGCAGGTACATACAATTATACATGGAAGGAGTTATAAGATGTTTAAGCCTGTAATAATAAAATATCACTGCAAAGATGCAGGTGTAGTAAAATATTGTGTATCCCCATCAGATCCTGTATCCCTGTCATATAGCAGCATTCAGCTCCAAGCCCCTCCCTTGTCTCCCTCCTATTATGTTTAAGGTGGATTAATCAGATACTGTTACCATACAGCAAGTAGTATCTGGAAAATCAGTTTATACCTCTCATAAATTGTACCTGAAAATCCTTGTCACTCAATATGTTTACTCTAACACTATCACTATTCTGGTGTTAATATGCTCTGCTTTCTTTTGACTTATGAGAGGTTTCAGAAAAGACAAAGAAGGAAAAAAATCTCTAGGTTTGCAGGAATTATGGAAGATTTTCTTTTTATCTGCATCAGCTATTATGAATGGTTTCATATTTATGTCTGGTAACAGTTTTCAACTTGTTAAAATAAAAGGCCACTTTTTATTTTACTCACAGGCCTAGTAATACTTAGAAAACAAACACCTGAATGTTCAAGGTTCAAGTCCATTTACTAATCTGGGTGACAAGTGAGTAGGGATGTTGTGGTAGTTATAATTGGAAATAGTGATAACCCAGTGGATATCAGAAATAGCAGTATCCAAAGGGTTAACAGGAGTTTGCACCCCGGTTATTGATCTGCAGCCAGACGACCAGGGTGAGATCACATATATATATATATATTCTTCATAAAGGGTCAGCACACCTTCCCAAACTTTTCTGCTGTAGTCATTCCAAATATTTATAAGAATCATAAAGACACAGCTCCTTCTTTTGGAAACATTATGTGTTTATTCCAACGTTTTGGCCTCCATTTGGGCCTTTGTCAAGATATATATTCTGAAAGATCATTAGTGAATGCATACTATTCAAATTTAAAAATTAAAACCAACCAAAAGGTTTAATTAATTAAGCCAGGGCTCGACAAACCCAGGAACCTGGGAGCTACTGGCTCCTAGAATTTAACCCCTGGCTCCTAACTTTTTGGGTTATTCTCTATGGGCAAGATTACATATATCTTTTTTTTTTAAAGCGGTTTTGGTATCACATATACGGCGCCGCATATATTTCACCTGTCACCCGCAATTTTTACTCCCATAAGCTAACATAGAACTGCGTCGCCAATTGATATCACATATTCAGCGCAAGGACTTACATGGCGAAAATGGAGAAATTTTACCTCATCCCCTCGCCACACATAGGCAGGCACAGCAAGACTGGCGCTGAGTATGTGAGCACCGTAACAACCTGAAAATAGTAACTAACTCATACGCAATATCTGTCTACCTGTCAACCGTCATTCCCCCACCGCAATAACTAATAAAACTATATTAACCCCTCCTCTGCCAACCCCACATTGCAAAACATCTAATTAACCTATTAACCCCTAAACCGCCATCACCCCACAATGCAATATACCTTAATAAACTAACCCCTAATCCGCCATTCACCCATATCGCAAAGCACCTATTAAAACTACTAACCCTTAAACCGCCATCCCCCACCAACGTAATAAACTTAATTAACCTAATCTGCCAAACCAACACAACGCAAATAACTAATTAAATTACTAAACCCCCCTAACTTAACACCCCCTAAATTAACGCCAATTACCTAAGTTAAAAAATACTAAGTTACAAACAATTAAAATAAAAAAGCTAACATTACTTAAAAATAAAAACCTAAGATTAAATTGATCTAAGATTACAAAAATAAAAAATTCTAACATTACATAAAATAATAAACCAAATTATCAAAAATAAAAAAATGAAACCTAATCCCTATGAAAATATAAAGCCCCCAAAAAATAAAAACATCCCCTAATCAAATGCTAAACTACCAATAGCCCTTAAAAGGGCCTTTTGTAGGGCATTGCCCTAAGTTAAACAGCTCTTTTACCTTAAAAAATACTAAATCCCCCACCCACCAAACCTCCAAAATAAAAAAACCCTAACACTAATCCTAAATTACCCATTGCCCCTAAAGGGGCATTTGTATGGGCATTGCCCTTAAAAGGGCATTCAGCTCTTTTTCAAAGGCCCATTAAAACCCTAATAAGGACCCCCCCCAAAAAAAAGCCTAAATCTAGCCCCCAGATAGGTACTCGCTGTTCCTGAAGTCCAGCGCTGAAGTCTTCTTCCAGTGATATCTTCTATCTTCTTCCAGGAATTAACCGGCGCGGAACTGAAGACCGGTGACCGCGGAGCCATGGAGCGTGGAGATCCTGTTTGTACGATCACCGCCGCCCACTGAGGATTGAATTCAAGGTACGTGTTTAAATATGGGGTACCTTGAATTCCTATTGGCTGATTTGAGTCTTCAAATTCAAATCGGCCAATAGGATGAGAGCTACGATTTCAGTGGGCGGCAATGATTGTACGAAGAGGATCTCCACGCTCCATGGCTCCGCGGTCGCCAGTCTTCAGTTCCGCCTTCCGCTCTACGCCCGCTTGTTCCTGGAAGAAGATATAAGATATTGCCGCTTGGAAGAAGACTTCAGCGCTGGACTTCAGGAACCGTGCGTACTTATCTAGGGGTTAGCCCTTTTAAGGGCTATTGGTAGTTTAGCATTAGATTAGGGGCGTTTATTTTGGGGGGCTTTTTTATTTTCATAGGGATAAGGTTTATTTTTTTTTATATTTGTTAATTTGGTTTATCATTTTATGTAATGTTAGAATTGTTTTATTTTTTGTAATCTTAGATTAATTTAATCTGTTTTTTTATTTTTAAGTAATGTTAGCTTTTTTATTTTAATTGTTTGTAACTTTAGTATTTTTTAATTTAGGTAATTGGGGTTAATTTAGGGGGTGTTAGGTTAGGGGCTTAGTAATTTTAATTAGTTATTTGCGTTGTGTGGGTTTGGCAGTTTAGGTGTTAATAGATTTATAAGGTTTGTTGCGATGTGGGTTAATGGCGGATTAGGGGTGAATAGTTTTAATAGGTACTTTGCGATGTGGGTTAAGGGCGGATTAGGAGTTAATACATTTATTAGGTAGTTTGCGATGTTGGGGTTGGCGGATTTAGTGGTTAATACTTTTATTATGTAGATTGCGATGTGTGTGAATGGCGGATTAGGGGTTAATAGCTTAATTAGGCATATTGCGTTTTGGGGGGTTGTCAGTTTAGGGGTTAATACATTTATTATTAGTTCCGATATGGGGGTGATGGCGAATGTAAGGGTTTTACGAGGCGGGTTAGACTTTTATGGGAGATTTAACTTTTTTTTTTTTTCTTCTTTCTTAGGCGCCGGCAGTTTCTAAAGTGCCGTAAGTCACTGGCGACTCCAGAAATGTGTATTTACCAGAACACCTCAATCTTAAAGGGACACTAAAGTCAAAATTACACTTTCATGATTCAGATAGAACATGCAACTTTCTAATTTACTCATATTATAAAATTGTCTTCTTTCTCTTGGTATCTATATTTGAAAAGCAGGAATGTATGCTTAAAAGCTGGCCCATTTTTGGTTCAGAACCTGGGTTGCACTTGCTTATTGGTGGCTAAATGTAGCCACCAATCAGCAATCTCTAGCCAGGGTGCTGAACTAAAAATGAGCCGGGTCTTAAGCATGCATTCCTGCTTTTCAAATAAAGATACAGAGAGAACAAATAATAATTAATAATAGAAGTAAATTAGAAAGTTGCTTAAAATTACATGCTCTATCTGAATCATGAAATAAAAAAATTAGGTTTTATATCCCTTTAACTCCTGCAAGTTGTAGAAACCCCTATGATCCACCATTTGGAAGGCAATTGTGTGTTGTGTAATCATCATTTTTTTTAAACAATTAAAAAAATAAAAACATTTTCATATAAGGGGTCTCTAAGCTATTATAATAGACCTGGAGCAGGCAACCTTTTGAGGTCCTTTGAAGTCCTGAATATGCATATCAAATTTTCTTCGTTCTCTTGCTATCTTTATTTGAATGTACGCTTAGGAGCTGGACCATTTTTGGTTCAGAACCTGGGTAGCGCCTGCTGATTGGTGGCTACATTTAGACCTCAACCAAAAAGCGCCACCCAGGTGCTGAACCTAAAATGGGCCGGCTCCTATGCTTAAATTCCTGCTTTTTCACATAAAGACACAAAAAGAACAAAGAAAATTTTTAGGAGTAAATTAGAAAGTTTGTTTCAAAGTGCGTCAATGTGAGACAGTGACACACTGTTTTGAGTGTGTCAATCTGGCTTTTTTTTAAACTAGAAACAAATATAATTAAATTCTGACAAAAATGTTGAGGGAAGGAGTATCCCACAAATCCCCTTGAGAACAATGGGTGTCGGTACATTCAACAAGAAATAGGGCAGGTCCTCAAAGCTTTCCAGAGCTGTTGTTATTCCCAGTCTGGTCCTGTATGCATGGTTCAGGATATTATGTCAAACATAACATATAATACAATACATACCTCTTAAATACACATATCATCTCTTACCCCCAGGTGCACACGTCCAGCTCTGCCAGCGGCGGGCTTCCGACAGCGTTTACCCTGCGCATGCGCCAGGCAGTGCTAAGGAAAACCCAGCAGGCCAACTGAAAGAAAAGCAAAGTAAAAATTACCGTAACCTAGCAACGGTAATACATTCTGTCACATACAAAGGAACAGTACTGTAAGCTTGAACTACGCAGAGAGCCCCACTCTATTAGTAAATAAAAACACTAACCCCTGTAGTCAGAGACACTAGTGATGCATCATGTCACACTCACATGATATCAGTGCAGGCAGTGGTAGGTCAACATTTTTTATTGGGGATTTTTTTTTTTTTTTATGATGGGCCCCCAACCTCAGGGGCCCAGTCGCAGTTGCAAACTCTGCACCCCCTGTAGTTTCGCCCCTGTCTGCCAGAATAAAAAAAAGTGTTTTTTTTTTGTTTTTTGTTTTTTAAATATATTTTACTGCAGGGTAGTATACATGCCAACCTCCTTGACCCCCCACAAATAACTCTCTAACCCTCCCCCCTCTACCTATTAGCTGCCATTTTAGGTACTGGCAACTGTCTGCCAGTACCCAGTTTCCTATATATATAAAAAATTTCCCGTAGTTTAGCTGCCCCTCCTTCATTCCCCTACCACTCTAATCCCTTCCAGATAATTTTCCTACTATCTATTATCCCACTCTCCCTGCTTCCCACTTTACACTTTGTCCGTAGTGTAATCGGTCCCACCCGCTCCTGCACCTCACGCCCCCTCCCGCCCCCTCCAGTGATGGGCCGTCCACCTATCCCTCCGACGCCACCAACGATCGGCACCATCGTTAACGACCTTTATTGTAGGACATGCCTGGCATGTCCTTGGTCGTTAAGGGGTTAAATTGTATATAAAAGGCACTGCTGTACATTTACACATAAATTGTATGTTCTTTTGTGGCTGCAACTGATGTGCTCCAATTTTGTGGCCTGCTTAAGGGTTTGAAAGCTAAAAACACGTCCTTGGAGGAAAACTAATTGTCTATATTTGATGCATATGTTAGATTTATGTGAGTCAGCAACAACTATGCTTTTCCACCTTAAATAAATCCAGAAGAGAGAGAGACAGAGGAAGTGAGGAGATTTGGAATTGGATGCTGCTGCTGTGAGAGCGATACAGGTTTGAATGGGGATACAGAATCTACTACACAGTGATGACAGGCCCTGTCTGTTTAATATGAGATTATGTTAAGAATGAGTGCTGGTCATAATCTTGTGTGTCAATATACATAGGGAGTCACACAATTGTATTAAATATTTATTAAGTGTAAATGTTAGAAGTGAATCTATGCATAATCTTGGCTCCTCATACAATGCCACATTTTTATACATATACAGTTGTGCTCATAAGTTTACATACCCTGGCAGAATTTATGATTTCTTGGCCATTTTTCAGAGAATATGAATGATAACAAAAAATCTTTTCTTTCACTCATGGTTAGTGTTTGGCTGAAGCCATTTATTATCAATCAACTTTGTTTACTCTTTTTAAATCATAATGCTAACATAAACTACCCAAATGACCCTGATCAAAAGTTTACATACCCTGGTGATTTTGGCCTGATAACGTGCACACAAGTTGACACAAAGGGGTTTGAATGGATATTAAAGGTAACCATCCTCACCTGTTATCTGTTTGCTTGTAATTGGTGTGTGTGTATAAAAGGTCAATGAGTTTCTGGACTCCTGACAGACCCTTGCATCTTTCATCCAGTGCTGCACTGACGTTTCTGGATTCTGAGTCATGGGGAAAGCAAAAGACTTGTCCAAGGATCTGCAGGGAAAGGTAGTTGAACTGTATAAAACAGGAAAGGGATATAAAAAGATATCCAAGGAATTGAGAATGCAAATCAGCAGTGTTCAAACTCTAATCAAGAAGTGGAAAATCAGGGGTTCTGTTTGATAACTTACTGCATTCATCTTGCCATCAATTCTAACCAAATTTCCTGTGCCTTTTGTAGCTCACACATCCCCCAAAACATCAGCAATTAACCTCCGTGTTTCACAGTAGGAATGGTGTACCTTTTATCATAGGCCTTGTTGACTCTTCTCCAAATGTAGCGTTTATGGTTGTGACCAAAAAGCTTAATTTTGGTCTCATCACTCCAAATGACTGTGCCAGAAGGTTTGAGGCTTGACTCTGTGCTGTTTGGCATATTGTAAGTGGGATACTTTGTGGCATTTGTGTAGTAATAGCTTTCTTCTGGCGACTCAACCATGCAGCCCATCTTTCTTCAAGTGCCTCCTTATTGTGAATCTTGAAACAGCCACTCGACATGTTTTCAGAGAGTCCTGTATTTCATCTGAAGTTATTTGGGGGTTTGTCTTTGCATCCCGAACAATTTTCCTGGCAGTTGTGGCTGAAATTTTAGTTGGTCTACCTGACCGTGGTTTGGTTTCAACAGAACCCCTAATTTTCCACTTCTTGATTAGAGTTTGAACACTGCAGATTTGCATTCTCAATTCCTTGGATATCTTTTTATATCCATTTCCTGTTTTATACAGTTCAACTACCTTTTCCCGCAGATCCTTTGACAATTCTTTTGCTTTTCCCATAACTTAGAATCCAGAAACGTCAGTGCAGCACTGGATGAAAGATGCAAGGGTCTGTCAGGAGTCCAGAAACTCATTGACCTTTTATACACACACACCAATTACAAGCAAACATATCACAGGTGAGGATGGTTACATTTTAATATCCATTCAAACCCCTTTGTCAACTTGTGTGCATGTTATCAGACCAAAATCGCCAGGGTATGTAAACTTTTGATCAGGGTCATTTGGGTAGTTTCTGTTGTTATTATGATTTAAAAAGAGTAAACACAGTTGATTGATATTAAATGGCTTCAGCCAAACACTAACCATGAGTGAAAGAAAAGTTTTTGTGTAATCATTCATATTCTCTGACAAATGGCCAAGAAATCATAAATTCTGCCAGGGTATATAAACTTATGAGCACAACTGTAGTAAATACATATGTATGCACATTAATGCCAGAGTTTTTGTTCTCATGCAAATACTCAAAGCCATAAAATTCAAAATTTAAACCCATTTTGGGAGATTGTTTATCTCCAGAGATATCAATATAATGCCTCTGACAACATCTCATATGATCCTTGTCCTACCTCTGTAACTGGTTCTTTGAGACAAGATTTATCAAGGGGTCTCAGCCCCATCGGCTGTGGGTTCGAACTAACGAGCCTGCAGTTGAGATTTAGGAAGCAACTGTCATCAGTTGCTTGCTTCTCAATCCTATTCTCCACCTGTTATGTGGCAGATATCAATCCAACCGGCGAGATAAACAGCCCCTGCCCGTGCGTGATTGGCTGTGTGCAGGAGGCGGGGTTGCACGTGTGCAATGATAAATGTGAGCAGCACATTGCTGCTCACCAGAGGTGATTCTTGTAGACCGAGGTGAGGATGTATGCCCCTGTCTGCCAGTACTATTATAAATCTAGCCCTTGCTGTCTTTTTTTTTTTTTTTTTTTTTTTTTTTAATCGTCATTCTGTTAATAAACCTCTATTGCATAGGAAAACCATATTATTTCCGTCTCTTTATCCTACCTTGGTATCAGGATTAGCTTCTTTTTGAGTTTAGTGTTTGTGTCACTAACACTTAAATTGCTGGCTTTTGCAAACATATTTCCCAGTTTACTAAATTATACCATTTTCTTCCTGTCTGATCTGTCTTTTGGTATCTTAAAGGGACACTGAACACAAATTTTTTACTTTTGTGAATCAGATGGAGCATGCAATTTTAAACAACTTTCTAATGTACTCCTATTATTTTTTTCTCGTTCTCTTGCTGTCTTTATTTGAAAAAGAAGACATCTAAGCTAAGGAGCCAGACAATTTGTGGTTCAGAACCATGGACAGCAATTGTTTATTGGTGGGTGAATTTATTCACCAATCAGCAAAAACAACCCAGGTTGTTCACCAAAAATGGGCCGGGTTCTAAACTTACATTCTTGCTTTTCAAATAAATATACCAAGAGAATGAAGAAAATTCGATAATTGGAGTAAATTAGAACGTTGTTTAAAATTGCCTGCTCTATCTGAATCACGAAAGGAAAAAATTTGGGTTCAGTGTCCCTTTAACCCCTTAGTAACCGACGACGTGCAGGGTACGTCTGCAAAAAAAGGCAGTTAACGCCTGAGGACGTACCCGGCACGTTGTCGGCTAAACTGAGTGCTGGAAGCGATCAAGATCGCTTACAGTATTGCAGGGATGCCTCGATGTCGAGGCATCCTGCAGTACTGTTCCGGAGTGCCAGGACCGGATTGATCACTCTCCCTTGAGTGATCACTCCCGGTTTTGCTCCACGTGGAGCCCGGCAGTATAGCAGAGCATCAGAAGCGATCAGACACGCTTCCGATGCTCTGCTTGTGTGCTAAGTGCCTCGGTGGGTCGAGGCACTTAGGATATAAAATAAACAAAAAAAATTAAATAAAAGCCCCTATATAGCCCTCCCCCACGAGGCTTCCAAAATGGCGATGCCCAGTGCATCATGGAGCCTCTGGGGGTGTCCCTAGCCTGCCTCATCATAGGGGCAAGCTAAGGTCACCCAAAAATCTGAGCCTTCCCACACAATTTTTTTTTATATCCCATTTGTATGATTAAGTCAATATTTGTAAATATTGACTCTGATCAGTGTGGATCTCCCTCCCTCTCCTCACTTGCGATTTTGTTGGAGAGAGAGAGAGACCTGTGTTTAGAAGAGAGAGATTTATTTCTTTGATTTGTTAAAAATGTAAAAATCCAAAGGCTATCAGAGCCATTAACCCCTAGCTTGCCAGTGATCACTATAAATCACTGGCAGTAGCATAGGTGCACTTTTTTTGCTGTCTGTGCATTTTTTTAGGGGTTAATTTTTTTGGTTGTAATTTTTTTAAAAACCCAAAGGCTCTTTTCAGAGCCATCTAGCTAATTTAATTTCCAGAGTATTTAATCCCTAGCTTGCCAGTGATCGCTATAAATCACTGGCAGTAGCATAGCTGTATTTTTTTGCTGTCTGTGCAATTTTTTAGGGGTTAATTTTTGTTGTTGTAATTTTTTAAAAACCCGAAGGCTCTTTTCAGAGCCATTTAGATAATTTAATTTCCAGAGTCATTAACCCCTAGCTTTCCAGTGATCTCTAAAAATCACTGGCAGTAGCATAGCTGTACTTTTTGCTGTCTGTGCATTTTTTAGGGGTTAATTTTTGTTGTAATTTTTTATAAACCCAAAGGCTCTTTTCAGAGCCATTTAGTTAATTAATTAAATTTAAATTTAATTTTTTTTCAGTACATTTTTTTTGTGTGTGTGTGACTGTTACAAACTGCTGTTTGTAACTGGCCCTTTAAATGAAAAATTGCCCTGCTTCCCTGGATTTTGGAGAAGCCTATTTGCCAGCCTCCTTCCACATGACTATGGCCCCTGGAAGATAGTGCCCCTGAGGACATATTGACTTTTGTTGGGTGTGTGTGGCCCTTTAAGAACCATCTGGGGACATATTGTGACTTTGATGAACAATGCCCCTTTAAGACTATGTCCCCAGACCTGTGAAATGACTTGTCCCTGGCTTTCTCCCACTTGGTTCAGTTTCATTGTGTGCCATTAAGAGTTAACTTTTGTTCAGCTTCAAGAAACCTATTCTAAATACAAGTCTGCTGGGATTAGCTCTAATTAGGTTTAGTGATCAACTTTCCCATTGTCTAATCAGACTAGTATTGATAAGGTGGACTGCATTGTTTTATTGTGTGTAATGTTATCTGCTGAAGTAAATGTTGTGGCCTGTCAAAGGGAGTGTCTCTCTATCTAATATCAAATGTGTGATGGGGGATTTTATGCCTCCCCCTGAGAGTGTCCTGTTTGCATGTAACCTGAATAAAAGCAGGCTGTGTGCTCCAGCACATCAGACCTATTTTTGACCCTCTAACTTGCAGCTTTGACTCCTGTTTGTAGGGGACAGCTTATAATCACTACAGGGATTGCTATGTTTTTCATACTCCCTTAGCTACAGGGATTGCTACAGAAGGAAGAGGTTCGCCTACTGGAACCTGGTCGTAGGTCCAGGGCGCAGACCAGACGGCGAGATACCAGCCCAGCAGCGGTGGTTCATAGAGTCTGCATTACTGATGGTGGCTACGCAGTAGTTATAGTGTCCACGGTGCTGCTGCTCCTTTGGTGAGCACTAGGAGCATCCTTTTCTACGGTCCAACTTCCAGCCAGCCTGGAGGCAACCGTAACATTTGGCGGCAGCTGTGGGATTGGCGTCCTAGCGCAAGGAGCAGCACCACAACAGCACTGGTATCGTAGGAGAGTAATTGAGGGCAACGCTAGCCACTGCGCAGCGTCCCTACCTACAGCAGCATGGAGCTGACAAGATACTGGTCAGAACCATGTGAAGAGCACCTCAACCGGATCCGTCGCTATGAGGGCGCGGATTTCGTTCCAGAGGTAAAGAGGCGGCTAGTCCGATATGGTCCAGACCCTGCGCAGGAGGTAGTCAGTCGCATCATCCGGGAATTGGATACGGAGAACAAAGCGGCACGAGCCTTTGAGCGCCAACTGTGGAGTTTGAGGGTATGGACACCTGGTCTCTCTCCCCAGCCGCAGCATGTTCCACAGGGAGAGGAGAGCAGCGACCTCCCTCCCCAGCGGCAGTATACTGTGCAGAGGGAAGAGACAACCGGTCTCCTTCCCCAACCCCAACCAGAGATACCAGAGGCAGCAGGCCTCATAGACTGGTCCTGGGAGGACCCCCAGCAGGCAGGTGGAGATGGGACCGCAGTCTCTCTACCGGCCCTACAGGGATGCTGGGCAGGCGGCCCAGATCCCCAGCGACAGACCCAGCTACAGGGAGGGGAGAGCATCGACCTCCCTCCCCAGCCGGAGTGTGCCTTCCAGGGAGAGGAGACAATCGGTCTCTCTCCCCAGCCGCAGCATGTTCCACAGGAAGCGGAGAGCATCGACCTCCCTTCCCAACGGCCGCCGGAGTATCAGGAGGAGGAGGTAAGCCAATCTCCCCCTCCCCAGCTAACTCCTAACTTGGGCCCAGGGTTAACAGTGGAGATGTTGGCCCCCACTGACCCCCACGTTCCCTTTGCCACCGGGCAGGACTATGCCCCAATTCCCCCAGCAGAAGAGCTGGCATCAGGACAGAGCGCTGCTGGCCTCTGCCCTACAGACCTTGTCCTTGTTAAAGAACTGACCTGCAAACCCCTCACCCCAGCAGAAGCGCTGGCACCAGGGCAGAGTGCCGCTGGCCTCTGCCCCCCAAGTACCATCAGCTATTTGCCCAGCTGCGCCAGGAAGGCCGAGGATGCTGCACTTTCATCCTGCAACCTGGAACTTACAGGCCAGTACTACGTATTGTGGGGGGGCTACTTTGCTGCTAGCGATTATTTGTGGGTGGGTTGCGAGACTAACTTGGGCACTGACCGGCAGAAGGTCAGGTGCCTGGTTAGTCTCCCTCCAATAGGGGAGATATGTTACAAACTGCTGTTTGTAACTGGCCCTTTAAATGAAAAATTGCCCTGCTTCCCTGGATTTTGGAGAAGCCTATTTGCCAGCCTCCTTCCACATGACTATGGCCCCTGGAAGATAGTGCCCCTGAGGACATATTGACTTTTGTTGGGTGTGTGTGGCCCTTTAAGAACCATCTGGGGACATATTGTGACTTTGATGAACAATGCCCCTTTAAGACTATGTCCCCAGACCTGTGAAATGACTTGTCCCTGGCTTTCTCCCACTTGGTTCAGTTTCATTGTGTGCCATTAAGAGTTAACTTTTGTTCAGCTTCAAGAAACCTATTCTAAATACAAGTCTGCTGGGATTAGCTCTAATTAGGTTTAGTGATCAACTTTCCCATTGTCTAATCAGACTAGTATTGATAAGGTGGACTGCATTGTTTTATTGTGTGTAATGTTATCTGCTGAAGTAAATGTTGTGGCCTGTCAAAGGGAGTGTCTCTCTATCTAATATCAAATGTGTGATGGGGGATTTTATGCCTCCCCCTGAGAGTGTCCTGTTTGCATGTAACCTGAATAAAAGCAGGCTGTGTGCTCCAGCACATCAGACCTATTTTTGACCCTCTAACTTGCAGCTTTGACTCCTGTTTGTAGGGGACAGCTTATAATCACTACAGGGATTGCTATGTTTTTCATACTCCCTTAGCTACAGGGATTGCTACAGAAGGAAGAGGTTCGCCTACTGGAGCCTGGTCGTAGGTCCAGGGCGCAGACCAGACGGCGAGATACCAGCCCAGCAGCGGTGGTTCATAGAGTCTGCATTACTGATGGTGGCTACGCAGTAGTTATAGTGTCCACGGTGCTGCTGCTCCTTTGGTGAGCACTAGGAGCATCCTTTTCTACGGTCCAACTTCCAGCCAGCCTGGAGGCAACCGTAACAGTGACAGATACAAAAATGTCACAGAAAAGATATAGTGCTGAGGAGGTATATGCTATTCTTGCGTCAGTCAGATGCCTCTATGTCTGACTCAGACCCCAATTTTGACACTGCCATATGCTCAGATACATCTTTAGATGCAGTCTCAACTGATAGTGATGTATCTGTGGCTGCCAGCCCCCCTGCCAGAAGGAGGCGTGTTGCTGCCATTGCCGCTGAAGAGTGGGTAACACCTCATCTCGAGAGGCCAGATATCCCACCCTTCACAGCAAATGCTGGAATAAATATAGATGTGGCAGGTTTTAGCCCCCAACAGTTTCTGTAGGTGTTTCTGGGCGATGATGTATTGGGGAACATTGTCGCCCAAACTAATTTATATGCCCATCAGTACCGTGCTGCAAAGCCTGAAACATATTTGGCAAAGCAGCAATGGGCCCCCATAAATGGGCCAGAATTTAAAAAATTCTGGGCATTGACTATGCTGATGGGCATCATAAAGAAACCCTCCATTCGCTCCTACTGGAGCAGTAGCCCCACCTGCTCTACCCCCATTTTCTCCCAGAGTATGCTGAGGCAGAGGTATGAAATGATTCTGCATTTCATGCACTTCAGCAACAACAGCCTGTGCCCCCCTAGGGAGCATCCCCAATTTGACAGGCTGTATAAAATCCGCCCCCTGATTACCCACTTTTCTGCCAGGTTTGCAGAGGCTTATACACATGGAAGGAATATATGCGTTGATGAATCCCTGATGAAGTATAAGGGAAGGCTGGGATTCAAGCAGTATATTCCTTCCAAGCGCTCCAGGTATGGGGTAAAGGTGTATAAGCTCTGTGAGAGCGAGACTGGGTATACTCAGGCCTTCCGGGTGTATGAAGGATAGCCACCTTGACCCTCCAGGTTGCCCAGAACATATGGGAACCACTGGCAAGATTGTCTGGGACCTGATATTACCCCTAATGAACAAAGGGTATCACTTGTACTTAGACAATTTTTATACAAGTGTCCTTTTGTTCAAGCTACTGTATTGCTTTGATACAGTAGCTTGCGGTACAATTAAAAAGAACCGCACAGGTTTCCCAGGACAACTTGTACGTACCCGGTTACGAAGGGGGGAGAACTCAGCTCTGCGCCAAGAGGAGCTGTTGGCACTTAAAGGGACAGTAAACCTCAAAAATAATGTTACATAATTCTGCACATAGTGCAGAATTTTATATAACATTATATTAGCCTTATCTTTATAAAACGTAATATTCCCTTTGAATTTAAAAAAACCTTGGCTGTTTTACAGACCCGCTCTCTGTGCTCTTCTGAGCAGGTCTGTTTTATTCACACAGCGCATCGGGCCAGCTGTATAGTCACAGCCCTGCCCGACCGCGCCATAACACTAAGTGCAGATCGCTCCTGCTCTGTCTGACAGCAGGAGTGAGCTGCACTGTATATAATGGCGCGGTCGGGCCGGGCTGTGACTATACAGCTGGCCCGATGCGCTGTGTGAATAAAACAGACCCGCTCAGAAGAACACAGAGAGCGGGTCTGTAAAACAGCCGCTTTTTTTTTTAAATTCAAAGGGAATATTACATTTTATAAAGATAAGGCTAATATAATGTTATATAATTCTGCATATAGTGCAGAATTATATAACATTATTTATAAGGTTTACTGACACTTTAAGTACAGAGACAAGAAGGATGTATACCTTCTTACCACCATCCACACAGAGATGACTGTGGCAGTCTCTGTACGTGGCAGAGCTGAGATCATAAGGAAGCCAGTGTGCATCTTGATCTGGCAGATCAGCTGCTGCAGCCCTACCTAATTATGCGGAAGACAAGGGCCTGGTACAAAAAGGTTGCAATTTACCTAATGCAGATTGCAACCCACAACACTTTTTTGTTGTTCAAAAAAGCAAACCCCAGAATGAAACAGACTTTTTTACAGTTTCAGCTCCAGGTCATTTCGGGGATTTTGTACCATGATGCACCTGCTCCCCGGGCGGTGATGGGAGAGAGCAGAGTTGGGGCTACTCCATTTTATTTTTAAAATCCCCCCCCCCTACTGCCGCAAAGCAGAGACCACAAAAAAAATGCAGAGTCTGTACCAAGAGGGGGCAGAGAAGGGACACTGTATATCACTGTCCTGATTGCCCTGGACAGCCTGGACTCCGCATTGGGGACTGCTTCAAGCAGTACCATACAATGGACAATTTTTAAAAAATAAATATATTTGCGGTTATTTTTTTTTGGTTATGTTTACTGTTAGATGTTTTTTTTTGTAGTTTTTTTACTTTTACTGTGCCAGATTTTTACATTTCACTAATCTATTTTTTTCTAAAATTGGGGCTGTTTTTTTTTTTTTACCAAAACCCCTGTCAAACCTATGCATGGGAGACATAGATGTTCTCAGGGTGCCTTGCAGAAAACAACCTGAAGTATTTTTTTTGCACTAGCTTACAACAGTCTAAATCATAGCCAGAAAGCAGTGTGTTTGTGTAAAAATGGAAAAATTACCACCTTACACTTTCTCCAATTTTTTTTTGTGGCTAAAATGGTTGCTTCAAAGGCATCAAAGCACACCATATACAATACCTTGGGGTGTCAACATTTCAAAAATATACACTTTCATGGCAATAAATAAAACTGGGGTGTGCGATAGGCCCCAAACTAAAGATAGGCCTATGAGAAGAAATACTCTCACTTTTAATAACTAAAATCACAAGTCATAAAATTGTAACATAACTTTCCCAAAATCCTGGCAAACCTATGCATGGGGGGCAGAGGTGTACTCAGGGTGCCTAGCAGAAAACAACCTGAAGATTTTTTTTTTGCACTTACAACAGTCTCTCCTAAATCATAGTGAAAAGCAGTGTGTGTGTAAAAATGAAAATTGAAAAATTACCACCATACACTTTCTCCAATTTTTTTTGGCTAAAACAGTTGGTTCAAAGGCATAAAAGCACACCATATACAATACCATCAAACCTATGCATAGGTGGTATCACTGTACTCGGGAGATGTTGGTGAACACATATTGGGGTCTTCTTTGGCAGTAACACAACAGGAGCTGAGAATCCATGTCTAAAGTACGTGTGTGAAAAATAACACAAAAAACTGCCCAATAGTTTGACAAAGATGTGGTTGAATAAGTGCATGGAAAGTGTTAAAATACCAGCATTTGAAATACCCTAGGGTGTCTACTTTTCAAAAATATATGGTTTGATGTGGGTAAATTACATTGACCGGCTTCAGAAATGTCCTAAATAGGACATGGGTGCATGGGATGTGAAAATTCCAAGTTGAAAAACTGGAATGCGCCCCCTAAAAATAAGGTCTTTTTCATTCGCCAGGTAGATTTCATTGGCCAGCTTTAGAAATGTCCCAAATAGATGGGTGCATGATGACAGATGTAAAAATTCCAAGTTGAAAAACTGGAATGTGCCCCCTAAAAATAAGGCCTTTTAGCCGCCAGAGAACCCGACACACCTATACATGGGTGGTATCACTGTACTCAGGAGATGCTGCTGAAGACATATTGGTGTGTTATTTGGCAGTAACCCTTAACGTTCTCAGTAAATCTATTCTTGAATTGCTATTTTGACAAAAAAATCACCACTTTTTTTTTTTTTTTCCTTCAAACTTTGGCATAGATTGGTGGTAAAATGGTTGCATTGAAAGTGTCAAAATACCCCATGTTTAATTTAGGTTGTCTTCTTTTAAAAAATATATATATATGTAGGGTTATTCAGGGATTCCTGGCAGATATTAGTGTTCCAATGTAACTATCGCTAATTTTGAAAAAAAATGGTGTGGAAATGGCAAAGTGCTACTTTTACTTATTGTCCTATAACTTGCAAAGAACATGTAAACATTGGGTATTTCTAAACTCCGGACAAAATTTAGAAACTATTTAGCATGGGAGTTTTTGGTAGTTGTAGAAGTGTAGGAGATTTTGAGGGTCAAAGTTAGAAAAAGTGTTTTTTTCATTTTTTCCTCATATTTTATAAATTTATTTTATAGTAAATTATAAGATTTTATGAAAATAATGGTATCTTCAGAAAGTCCATTTAATTGCGAGAAAAACGGTATATAATATGTGTGGGTACAGTAAATGAGTAAGAGGAAAGTTACAGCTAAACACAAACACAGCAGAAATGTAAAAATAGCCTTGGTCCCAAACGGACAGAAAATGGAAAAGTGCTGTGGTCATTAAGAGGTTAAACTCGGTTTTATAAGTTGTGATTTTAATACTTAAGTTGTCAGGAACTACTAGCAGGCCGGATTTTAGTATTGCCGCTTATGTCACTTATGTTGTATGTCAAACATAAAATCTAGTTAGTTAATTTTATCTAAGGACTGGAGTTTAGAAACCTTGTTAGTCAAGTACCTTCTACTACAGCCCTTTTACACTGGTGATCTGCCTCATTATCAATATTTTGCAATAATTGCAGCATCTCAAATTGGCTACCACTTGGTTTTCTTCCTCACTCATCATATCCAGCTTGTCGCTAAATCTTGCTTTTTTTTTTTCTTAAAGTGAAAGTAAAGTTTAATATAATTAAAGAACGCTCTGTATTCTCTTACAAATGTACACTATAGTCGCTACTTTTTTATTTTTTTTTAAAATGTTCATATATTATATATAATATATATATATATATATATATATATATATATATATATATATATATATATATATATTTTTACTACTTACCTTTTGCTAGCTTCCTCCTCCCCCTGCTATCTTCCGTGTTTGGTAGAGTTACACGTAAGTGCGGTCCCACCCGCTCTATACATCCTTTATAGGTTCGCGCTCTTGTGAGACAAATGTTTTGCACAGTAATACGCTTTCCGCCTTCCCTGATGACTGTAACGATCAAGCAAGTGACGTCAGGATAATGGATTTCAGTTACTAAATTTTATGCGCATGCGGCTATCATGAACGCACATCTGATCATGTAAGATAGCCAGAAGCGCATTGATAAATGGGGGCGTATAGCGAACGGGTTTAGTCGCCCATGGGGGACCAATGGAATTACTATATCGCTCCTTCGTCACCACTGCAGGAATTTTTTTTTTTTTTTTATTGCGGGCGGAGGAACAGAATGAAAATATTGCGGATTTAGAGGTAATAAAATAATGTTGGAAAATAAATTAAAATAAATGATGAATGAAAGTTAGGATATTTACAATTGATTGATACAACCGTTTATAGTGATATCTGTAACTTTACTTTCACTTAAACTTATATCTCCCTTGCTGTGTTTCTCTTCGGTGCTCATCCTTTAAAGCAGGGATGGGGAACCTTGGCCCTCCAGATGTTTCAGAACTGCATTCTCCATGATGCTTAACTGGACTTCAGAGTGCCTAAGCATCATGGGTAATGTAGTTCTGATGAAACATCAGGAGTGCCAAGATTCCTATCCCTGCTTTAAAGGGATATAAAACCCAAACATTTAATTTTGTGATTTAGACATAGCACAGAATTTTTTAAAAGTTTCCAATTTACTTCTATCATGGAATTTGCTTCAATCTCATGATCTTCTTTGTTGAAGAGATACCTAGGTAGGTACAAGCTGAAGGGATTCAGTACATGACTGATATTGGTGTACACTTGTGAAGCACTCACTTTCCTAAAGGGCTGTTAAATTAAAGAGCAGTGTGGTAGAAGGTGTTTGTCGGGATGCGCTTAGTTAAAATTTAACCTTTATTAGGATATATATGAATATACACAACTTAAAACTTAAATATGCACTTATATAGTGGATGGGATAATTGAATTTATATATCGGTCATGACCTAGGATGTCGCTGTCAATCCATAGCCTTAAGATATATAAGTAATTCAACTTGATGTTTGTTAAGAATGTATTCCCAGTGAATGATAATAAACACACTTGTATTTGATAATATTAATAACACTTTCCTTGTGCTGAATGAGTAATATAGGATATTTAGAGGATGTAGCTATTAGTAATCTGCTGCTTTAGTCATGTAAAAATCTCAGCTTATAGAAATGCTGATTATTATAGGAAATATTGTGAAATAAACGTATCTTACGTTCCTATCATTACAGTTATTGTTACATGCTACGTACACGCTTCAAGTATGTATTATGTCTGAGAGACAACATTCATATCACTGTCCTCCGAGTGAGTTTATATAGCATTGTATGCCAGAAGATGTTCTGTGATAAATATACTTTCCATGGCTATGGGTAACTGCAGTGTTATGACTGTTAAAGGGACACTGAACCCAAATTTTTTCTTTTGTGGTTCAGATAGAACATACAATTTTAAGCAACTTTCTAATTTACTACTATTAATTTTGCTTCGTTCTCTTGCTATCTTTATTTGAAAAAGAAGGCATCTAAGCTAAGGAGCCAGACAATTTTTGGTTCTGGACACGGGACAGCACTTGTTTATTAGTAGGTGAATTTATCCACCAATCAGCAAGAACAACCCAGGTTTTTCACCAAAAATGGGCCTGCATCTAAACTTACATTCTTGCTTTTCAAATAAAGATACCAAGATAATGAATAAAATTTGCTAATAGAAGTAAATTAGAAATTTGCTTAAAATCGAAAGCTCTATTTGAATTGCAAAAGAAAAAATTTGGGTATAGTGTCCCTTTTAAGGGATTTGTGCACATTAAAAGTTGCTCATAGAAAGTATTCATATTCAAACTACTATTTCTGCAATAGTTAGATTATTTTCTGTGGTTATATCACTTGCTTATGTTCGTACTACTGATTTTCTCTTTAACACCTATCAATTCTTATACAAGTGTACTTGGTAATATAGCTATTAGCCGGATGGATGTTTGTACTGCTGATTTTCTCTTAAACAACTATCAATTCTTATACAAGTGTGCTTGGTGGTATAGCTATTATAGCCAAGCGGAATGTTAGGGTAGGCTATCAACACGCACCAACCTCCGCAGCGTGTCTATAATTCAAGTATCAGTGTAGTTCTGTCCCTGTTATTCAAAGGGATGTTTCAGTTATAACAAGCTACCTAAACACTTTCTTCGTATTGTATCTGAAAGACCGTATTCATAACATTGTACTAGTAGTAGGCGTTATATAAAATTTGTTTGTATTGAATAGCGTAAGAGAAGTTAAACAATAAATACCCTTACAATACCTATTATCTACACACTAGCGAGTTTTACGGGTTTCATGCACATTTATGATCTTGAACATTGCTCATAAAAATCGTTCATATTAATGCTGCTATCACTGCAGTGGTTTCTTGCTGTTGCTTGTAATGCTGATTGCCTTTTAAATACCCATCAACTACTATACATATATACAGTGCTCATAAAAAGCATTCATATAAATGCTGCTATCACTGCAGGGGTTTCTGTAATGGCCTCACCCGCTGTTGCTTGTATTACTGATTACCTCTTAAATACCCATCAACTACTATACATATATGCTTGACAACTATTATATTAGCCAGATGGTGTGTTTAAATCGGCTGTAGACACGCTCCAACATCCTAAATCGGCTGTAGACACGCGGCAACATCCTAAATCGGCTGTAGACACGCGGCAACATCCTAAATCGGCTGTAGACACGCGGCAACATCCTAAATCGGCTGTAGACACGCGGCAACATCCTAAATCGGCTGTAGACACGCGGCAACATCCTAAATCGGCTGTAGACACGCGGCAACATCCTAAATCGGCTGTAGACACGCGGCAACATCCTAAATCGGCTGTAGACACGCGGCAACATCCTAAATCGGCTGTAGACACGCGGCAACATCCTAAATCGGCTGTAGACACGCGGCAACATCCTAAATCGGCTGTAGACACGCGGCAACATCCTAAATCGGCTGTAGACACGCGACAACATCCTAAATCGGCTGTAGACACGCGGCAACATCCTAAATCGGCTGTAGACACGCGGCAACATCCTAAATCGGCTGTAGAAACGCTCCAACATCCTAAATCGGCTGTAGAAACGCTCCAACATCCGAAATCGGCTGTAGACACGCGGCAACATCCTAAATCGGCTGTAGACACGCTCCAACATCCGAAATCGGCTGTAGACACGCGCCAACATCCGAAATCGGCTGTAGACACGCGCCAACATCCGAAATCGGCTGTAGACACGCGCCAACATCCTAAATCAGCTGTAGACACGCGCCAATATCTGCAGCGTGTTTGAGATGAAAGCTTCAGTGACCATCGGCTCATATTATACTAGAAATCCAGAGGCTCCTCGCAAGTTAAAAAATACAATTTACATTAGACCTCACTAAGCCCTAGGTAGGTGCCGGGAGCACTAGATGGCAGCATTATTTCCTGCCATTTCCTTTTGCTAATGGATAAGATTTTTGCAAAACTGCTGCCATATGCACTATATGACACGTGCACTCTCCTTAGCTTCTATTCCTGCTTTGCAAAAAAAGATACCAATAGAACAAAGAAAATTTTGACAATAGAAGTAAATTAGAACGTTGTTTACAATGTCATGCTCTATCTGAATCCTGAAAGAAAATGTGTTGGTTTCATGTCCCTTTAATGCTCTCCTCTGTCAGTTCCTTTGCCTGCTTCCCATATTACAGAGTATCAAATTAGAAATCCCTGAACTTAGCCACAAAGTCATTATTAGTATTAGCATTTGGATCTTTCGTGAGGATAAAAACGTGGCAGTAAGCAGCGGCTCGTGCTTTTCGGATATTTTCATAGTGGGATTGATTATAGTAAACGATCCCCTCTCTAAGATCTTGTTGTTTTATTCCATTCCTCACTTGCCCTGTTGAATTGATGTGTCAAAAAGATATATGAAAACGTATTTTCAGACAACGAGCACTAATTCCCATAAATATGTAGTATACATCCCAAACCAGATTATTCATTCTGAGGGGAACATAGTATAAAAAGCTGAAGTGGTCTTAGAAAATGTATATGGGGACTTTAGCTGCATGATTATGTATGGTATTCTATAGAAAAAATATTTATTTACTCACAATAATTCACATTCCTTGTTTGTTTGTTTTTCACAGTTACCAAATTAGTTTTTTTTACATTTCTTGCTACACGTTCCATGTCTAGAGACAATTTATTATTTTTCCCGTTTCATTATTTACCCCTTTGAGACATATTATCTATCATGCCTGTATTGTGTTATTTATGTACATAGAACTTCTTCTTTCCGTAAGGAAAATGCAGTTTTCTATCCATAAGGCATAAAAAAAATAATAAAAAGAAACGCTCCATTCAAATATTTAAAGGGTTCAAATGGCTGTAGTTGCTAATTATAGTCATATATAAGTAAGCCCATGTTATAAAGTGTGCTTGCATGCGTGTAACCTGATTTACTATAGCTATGTCAAAGACTCACTTCTCAATTGTCAATAAATGGAATCTGTATATTCCATAGCATGCAATGTGCAACGTGGAAATCTTCCAAACAGAAGAAATTGTTTCTTCTTTATACAAGAGGACCATGAAAGATAAATCATATTTAAAGGGACAGTCTACTCCCAGAATTGTTATTGTTTAAAAAAAATAGATAATTCCTTTATTACCCATTTCCTAGTTTTGCTTAACCAAAACGGTTATATTAATATACTTTTTACCTCTGTGATTACCTTTTATCTAAGCATCTTCTGACAGCCCCCTGATCACATGACTTTACTTATTATCTACAGGGAGTGCAGAATTGTTAGGCAAATTAGTATTTTGACCACATCATCCTCTTTATGCATGTTGTCTTACTCCAAGCTGTATAGGCTCGAAAGCCTACTACCAATTAAGCATATTAGGTGATGTGCATCTCTGTAATGAGAAGGGGTGTGGTCTAATGACATCAACACCCTATATCAGGTGTGCATAATTATTAGGCAACTTCCTTTCCTTTGGCAAAATGGGTCAAAAGAAGGACTTGACAGGTTCAGAAAAGTAAAAAATAGTGAGATATCTTGCAGAGGGATGCAGCACTAAATTGCAAAGCTTCTGAAGCGTGATCATCGAACAATCAAGCGTTTCATTCAAAATAGTCAACAGGGTCGCAAGAAGCGTGTGGAAAAACCAAGGCGCAAAATAACTGCCCATGAACTGAGAAAAGTCAAGCGTGCAGCTGCCAAGATACCACTTGCCACCAGTTTGGCCATATTTCAGAGCTGCAGCATCACTGGAGTGCCCAAAAGCACAAGGTGTGCAATACTCAGAGACATGGCCAAGGTAAGAAAGGCTGAAAGACGACCACCACTGAACAAGACACACAAGCTGAAACATCAAGACTGGGCCAAGAAATATCTCAAGACTGATTTTTCTAAGGTTTTATGGACTGATGAAATGAGAGTGAGTCTTGATGGGCCAGATGGATGGGCCCGTGGCTAGATTGGTAAAGGGCAGAGAGCTCCAGTCCGACTCAGACGCCAGCAAGGTGGAGGTGGAGTACTGGTTTGGGCTGGTATCATCAAAGATGAGCTTGTGGGGCCTTTTCGGGTTGAGGATGGAGTCAAGCTCAACTCCCAGTCCTACTGCCAGTTTCTGGAAGACACCTTCTTCAAGCAGTGGTACAGGAAGAAGTCTGCATCCTTCAAGAAAAACATGATTTTCATGCAGGACAATGCTCCATCACACGCGTCCAAGTACTCCACAGCGTGGCTGGCAAGAAAGGGTATAAAAGAAGAAAATCTAATGACATGGCCTCCTTGTTCACCTGATCTGAACCCCATTGAGAACCTGTGGTCCATCATCAAATGTGAGATTTACAAGGAGGGAAAACAGTACACCTCTCTGAACAGTGTCTGGGAGGCTGTGGTTGCTGCTGCACGCAATGTTGATGGTGAACAGATCAAAACACTGACAGAATCCATGGATGGAAGGCTTTTGAGTGTCCTTGCAATGAAAGGTGGCTATATTGGTCACTGATTTGTTTTTGTTTTGTTTTTGAATGTCAGAAATGTATATTTGTGAATGTTGAGATGTTATATTGGTTTCACTGGTAAAAATAAATAATTGAAATGGGTATATATTTGTTTTTTGTTAAGTTGCCTAATAATTATGCACAGTAATAGTCACCTGCACACACAGATATCCCCCTAAAAACATAATTTATGTAAGAACTTACCTGATAAATTCATTTCTTTCATATTAGCAAGAGTCCATGAGCTAGTGACGTATGGGATATACATTCCTACCAGGAGGGGCAAAGTTTCCCAAACCTTAAAATGCCTATAAATACACCCCTCACCACACCCACAATTCAGTTTAACGAATAGCCAAGAAGTGGGGTGATAAGAAAAAAGTGCGAAAGCATATAAAATAAGGAATTGGAATAATTGTGCTTTATACAAAAAAATCAAAACCACCACAAAAAAAGGGCGGGCCTCATGGACTCTTGCTAATATGAAAGAAATGAATTTATCAGGTAAGTTCTTACATAAATTATGTTTTCTTTCATGTAATTAGCAAGAGTCCATGAGCTAGTGACGTATGGGATAATGATTACCCAAGATGTGGATCTTTCCACACAAGAGTCACTAGAGAGGGAGGGATAAAATAAAGACAGCCAATTCCTGCTGAAAATAATCCACACCCAGAATAAAATTTTTAATGAAAAAACATAAGCAGAAGATTCAAACTGAAACCACTGCCTGAAGTACGTTTCTACCAAAAACTGCTTCAGAAGAAGAAAACACATCAAAATGGTAGAATTTAGTAAAAGTATGCAAAGAGGACCAAGTTGCTGTTTTGCAAATCTGATCAACCGAAGCTTCATTCTTAAACGCCCAGGAAGTAGAAACTAACCTAGTAGAATGAGCTGTAATCCTTTGAGGCGGAGTGTTACCCGACTCAACATAGGCATGATGAAATAAAGATTTCAACCAAGATGCCAAAGAAATGGCAGAAGCTTTCTGGTTTTTTCTAGAACCGGAAAAGATGACAAATAGACTAGAAGTCTTTCGGAAAGACTTAATAGCTTCAACATAATATTACAAAGCTCTAACAGCATCCAAAGAATGCAATGATTTCTCCTTAGAATTCATAGGATTAGGACATAATGAAGGAACCACAATTTCTCTACTAATGTTGTTAGAATTCACAACCTTAGGTAAAAAATTCAAAATAAGTTCGCAGCACCGCCTTATCCTGATGCAAAATCAGAAAAGGAGACTCACAAAAAAGAGTAGATAATTCAGAGACTCTACTGGCAGAAGAGATGGCCAAAAGAAACAAAACTTTCCAAGAAAGTAATATAATGACCAAAGAATGCATGGGTTCAAAAGGAGGAGCTTGAAGAGCCCCCAGAACCAAATTCAAACTCCAAGGAGGAGAAATTGACTTAATGACAGGTTTTATATGAACCAAAGCTTGTACAAAACAATGAATATCAGGAAGATTAGCAATCCTTCTGTGAAAAAGAACAGAAAGAGCAGAGATTTGTCTTTCAAGAAACTTGCAGACAAACCTTTATCTAAACCATCCTGAAGAAATATAAGTCTTCCAGACTCTATAATATATCTCTCTAGATACAGATTTACGAGCCTGTCACATAGTATCAATCACAGAGTCAGAGAAACCTCTTTGACCAAGAATCAAGCGTTCAAACTCCACACCTTAAAATTAAGGTTTTGAGATCCTGATGGAAAAAAGAACCTTGAGACAGAAAGACTGGTCTTAACGGAAGAGTCCACAGCTGGCAAGAGGCCATCCGGACAAGATCCGCATACCAAAGCCTGTGAGGCCATGCTGGAGCTACCAGCAGGACAAACGAGCATTCCTTTAGAATATTGGAGAATACCCTTGGAAGAAGAACTAGAGGCGGAAAGATATAGGCAGGATGACACTTGTAAGGAAGAGATGATGCATCCACTGCCTCCGCCCGAGGATCCCTGGATCCGGACAGATACCAGGGAAGTTTCTTGTTTAGATGAGAAGCCATCAGATCTATTTCTGGGAGTTCCCACATTTGAACAATCTGAGGAAATACCTCTGGGTGAAGACCATTCGCCCAGGTGCAACGTTTGGCGACTGAGATAATCCACTTTCCAATTGTCCATACCTGGGATATGAACCGCAGAGATTAGACAGGAGCTGGATTCCGCCCAAACCAAAATTCGAGATACTTCTTTCATAGCCAGAGGACTGTGAGTCCCTCCTTGATGATTGATGTATGCCACAGTTGTGACATTGTCTATCTGAAAACAAATGAACAACTCTCTCTTCAGAAGAGGCCAAGACTGAAGAGCTCTGAAATTGCACGGAGTTCCAAAATATTGATCGGAAATCTCACCTCCTGAGATTCCCAAACCCCTTGTGCCGTCAGATACCCCCACACAGCTCCCCAACCTGTAAGACTTGCATCTGTTGAGATTATAGTCCAGGTCGGAAGAACAAAGAAGCCCCCTGAACTAAACGATGGTGATCTGTCCACCATGTCAGAGAGTGTCGTATAATCGGTTTAAAGATATTAAGTGAGATATCTTTGAGTAATCCCTGCACCATTGGTTCAGCATACAGAGCTGAAGAGGTCGCATGTGAAAACGAGCAAAGGAGATCGCATCTGATGCGGCAGTCCTAAGACCTAAAATTTCCATGCATAAGGCTACCAAAGGGAATGATTGTGACTGAAGGTTTTGACAAGCTGAAATCAATGTTAAACTTCTCTTGTCTTACAAGGACAGAGTCATAGACACTGAATCTATTCTAGAAACCTAAAAAGGTTACCCTTGTCTGAGGAATCAATGAACTGATTGGTAAATTGATCCTCCAACCATGAACTTGAAGAAACAACACAAGTCGATTCGTATGAGATTCTTCGAAAATGAGAAGACTGAGCAAGTACCCAGATATCGTCCAATAAGGAAATACCAAAACCCTGTTCTCTGATTACAGAAAGAAGGGCACCGAGAACCTTTGAAAAAAATTCTTGGAACTGAGGCTAGGCCAAACGGTAGAGCCACAAAACTGGTAATGCCTGTCTAAAAAGAGAATCTCAGACACTAAAAGTGATCTGGATGAATCGGAATATGCAGATACACATCCTGTAAATCTATTGTAGACATATAATGCCCTTGCTAAACAAAAGGCAGGACAGTCCTACAGAAACTGAATGTTGGTATCCTTACATAACGATTCAATATTGATAGATCCGGAACTGGTCTGAAGGAATTGACCTTCTTTGGTACAATGAAGAGATAAAATAAAACCCCAGCCCCTGTTCCAGAACCGGAACTGGCATAATTACTCCAGCCAACTCTAGATCTGAAACACATTTCAGAAATGCTGAGCCTTTGCTGTGTTAACTGGGACACTGGAAATAAAAAAATCTCTTAGCAGGAGGCCTTAACTGAAGCCAATGCTGTACCTTTCTGAAACAATGTTCTGAAACCAGAAATTGAGAACGGAATTGATCAAAATTTCTTTGAAGAAAACGTAATCTGCCCCATACCAGCTGTGCTGGAATAAGGTCCGCACCTTCATGGGAACTTAGGAGCTGGCTATAGGTTTTCTATAAGACTTGGATATATTCCAAACTGGAAATAGTTTCCAAACTGATACCGCTCCTGAGGATGAAGGATCAGGCTTTTGTTCCTTATTGTGAGGAAAGGAACGAAAATGATTATTAGACCTAAATTTACCTTAGATTTTTTATCCTTTGGTAAAAAAGTTCCCTTCCTTCCAGAAACAGTTGAAATAATAATTTATTACCCTGGAAAGAAAAGGAAAGCAAAGTTGACTTAGAAGACATATCAGCATTCCAAGTTTAATCCATAAAGCTTTTCTAGCTAAAATAGCTAGAGACATATACCTGACATCAACTCTAATGATATCAAAAGATGGTATCACCAATAAAATTATTAGCATGTTATAGAATAATAATAATGCTATAAAATTATGATCTGTTACTTGTTGCGCTAAAGCTTCTAACCAAAAAGTTGAAGCTGCAGCAACATCCGCTAAAAATATAGCAGGTCTAAGAAGATTACCTGAACATAAGTAAGCTTTTCTTAGAAAGGATTAAATTTTCCTATCTAAAGGATCCTTAAATGAATTACTATCTGCCGTAGGAAAAGTAGCACATTTAGCAGGAGAAGAGACAGCCCCATAACCTTAGGGATTTTGTCCCAAAAAAACTCTAATCTGTCAGATGGCACAGGATATAATTGCTTAAACGTTTAGAAGGAGTAAAAGAATTACCCAAATTATTCCATTCCCTGGAAATTACTTCAGAAATAGCATCAGGGAGATTAAACACTTCTGGAATAACTACAGGAGATTTAAAAACCTTATTTAAACGTTTAGATTTAGTATCAAGAGGACCAGAATCCTCTATTTCTAATGCAATTAATACTTCTTTAAATAAAGAACGAATAAATTCCATCTTGAACAAATACAAAGATTTATCAGCATCAACCTCTGAGACAGAAACCTCTGAACCAGAAGAACCATTATCAGTATCAGAATGATGATGTTCATTTAAAAATTCATCTGAAAAAAGAGAAGTTTTAAAAGACTTTTATGTAAACTAGAAGGAGAAATAACAGACATAGCCTTCTTAATGGATTTAAAAAATAAAATCTCTTATGTTTATCAGGAACACTCTGAAAATTAGATGTTGACGGAACAGCAACAGGTAATGTAACAGTACTAAAGGAAATTTTATCTGCATTAATAAGTTTGTCATGACATGCAATACAAACAACAGCTGGAGAAACAGATACCAAAAATTATAGCAGATACACTTAGCTTGGTAGCTCCAGCACTAGACAGCGATTTTCCTGTAGTATCTTCTGACTCAGATGCAACGTGAGACATCTTGCAATATGTAAAAGAAAAAACAACATATAAAGCAAAATTGATCAAATTCCTTAAATGACAGTTTCAGGAATGGGAAAAAAATGCCAAAGAACAAGCTTCTAGCAACCAGAAGCAATGAAAAAATAAGACGTAAATAATGTGGAGACAAAAGCGACGCCCTTATTTTTTAGCGCCAAATAAGACGCCCACATTATTTGGCGCCTAAATGCTTTTGGCGCCAAAAATGACGCCACATCCGGAACGCCGTCATTTTTGGCGCAAAATAACGTCAAAAAATGACGCAACTTCCGGCGACACCTATGACGCCGGAAACGGAAAAGAATTTTTGCGCCAAAAAAGTCAGCGCCAAAAATGACGCAATAAAATGAAGCATTTTCAGCCCCCGCGAGCCTAACAGCCCACAGGAAAAAAAGAGTCAAATTTTTGAAGGTAAGAAAAAATGATTAATTCAAATGCATTATCCCAAATATGAAACTGACTGTCTGAAAAATAAGGAAAGTTGAACATTCTGAGTCAAGGCAAATAAATGTTTGAATACATATATTTAGAACTTTATAAACAAAGTGCCCAACCATAGCTTAGAGTGTCACAGAAAATAAGATTTACTTACCCCAGGACACTCATCTACATGTTTGTAGAAAGCCAAACCAGTACTGAAACGAGAATCAGCAGAGGTAATGGTATATATAAGAGTATATCGTCGATCTGAAAAGGGAGGTAAGAGATGAATCTCTACGACCGATAACAGAGAACCTATGAAATAGACCCCGTAGAAGGAGATCACTGCATTCAAATAGGCAATACTCTCCTCACATCCCTCTGACATTCACTGCACGCTGAGAGGAAAACCGGGCTCCAACTTGCTGTGGAGCGCATATCAACGTAGAATCTAGCACAAACTTACTTCACCACCTCCATCGGAGGCAAAGTTTGTAAAACTGAATTGTGGGTGTGGTGAGGGGTGTATTTATAGGCATTTTAAGGTTTGGGAAACTTTTCCCCTCCTGGTAGGAATGTATATCCCATACGTCACAAGCTCATGGACTCTTGCTAATTACATGAAAGAAATAGCTATAACTAAAAACAAACTAAAAACTACTTCCAAAACTATTCAGCTTTGATATTAATGAGTTTTTTTGGGTTCATTGAGAACATGGTTGTTCAATAATAAAATTAATCCTCAAAAATACAACTTGCCTAATAATTCTGCACTCCCTGTAATGATTTGCATTTAGTACTGTATTGTGCTAACTCTTAAATAACTCCTCGGGCATGAGCACAATGTTATCTTTATGGCCCACATAAACTAGCAGTCTCCTGTTGTGAAACGCAAAAAAAAAAAAAAAGCATGTGATAAGAGGCTGTCTGTAGTGGCTTAGAAACTGGCAGAAATGTAAAGGTTTAAATGTTATAAAGTACATTAATATAACAATGTTGGTTGTGCAAAGCTGGGGAATGGGTATTAAAGGCATTATCTATTTATTTTTTTAAGCAATAACAAATTTAGTGTAGACTGTTCCTTTAAAGTGAAAGCAAATCCTAGCGTTTTACAAACGCTAGGATTTACTATTGAAACAAATAAAGGGCACTTTCATTCATGAAGTATATGAAGTATAAGATATTTATTTGATTCAACCCATCGCCGCTCTTAGCTGCTACAGCAGCTCACGGCTAAAAAAAATTTGGCTAAGAGGTGACGTTTTCACCTCTTAGCCAATAGCCGTGCGGTAAATCCGGCTTGGCGCCCATAAGAGCCGGATTTACTGCACTGCTATTGGCTAAGAGGTGAAAAAGTCACCTCTTAGCCAATTTTTTTTTTTTAGCCTTAGCCGTGCTCTGCTGTGGGAGCTGAAAGCAGCGATCGGTTGAATCAAATAAAGGAGCTTTCTACATGAAGTATTTTATACTTCATGAATGAAAGTGCCCTTTATTTGTTTCAATAGTAAATCCTAGCGTTTGTAAAACGCTAGGATTTCCTTTCACTTTAAGTACACTCCCCTATTTTCTCATATTTCCTAATTCTTTCTTCCAAATTTCCCATTGCATCAAACTGCTATAATACTAATTGTTTCAGCATATTCAAAAATGTCTTTAAAAATTAAACCAATCACTGTCTAATTACTTTCCTATTTAGGATCAGTCATAATTATTATTCTCAGCTCATACTTTTGGTTACCCCGTTTATCATATTTACTTTTATACACTTGGGCAACATCTATCATTCTCTGCTAGGTAGGGGCTACAATAACTTCACTGTAGCCTATTGTTATTTAGGGGCAATAAAGATAAGAAATAATACAATACATGAATGCATGAGCCTCTGGCAAAGCAACATCAATTTTAACTTTGGAACCCTTGTTTTATTCACATCTACTGTTCTATATATTTTACTCATTATTAATGGGATGTCTAGAGCCATAAAATGGAGACAAAAAAAGCAGCAACATTTATTAGCGTATTCTATGTATCTATCTTTATTTATATATTTAATAATCATTTTATGTATGTTATTTTAACCCTTTAGCTGTTAGATATGGTTTCATTATACACTGAAAAATATCTAACAGCTAAAGGGTTAAAATAACAACATACATAAAATGATTATTAAATACAAATACAAAATTTGGTTTTTTAGCACACCTTACAAAAAGTTTAAATCAACATCTGGGAGTGCTGCCAATATGACCCAGTAATTACACAAACAAAGAGGTATCAGTGCACATCCATTTTCAAAAGCACAACATATTTTTTACTGCTGCAAAAAAATTGCCTGCATATACATCAAGAGACAACTATTATTTTTTTAAATAATATTGGGAACTTAGTCACACAATATGGCCATATTTTGCTTAGCCAGTCACCGCTTACAAGGTGCCCCAATTCGACTGGTCCTACTCTAAATCCTTTTGCCACAGAGGGCTGAAGCATTCCTGCTTTTACTCTTCATAATAGAATGAGACTCCCTGGCTTTTTATTCACATCTCTTTAACACTAATTTAAAATTACCAGGGAGACTGACCATCTCCCATTGGTTTAAGCACCCCACCCAAGTTCAGGTGTGCTCATTACAGTGTTAAAAAGTTGGGACAGTTTGGAAATGCAAAAAACAAACAGAGTCATTTGAAAATGCAATTCACCCTGTGCTATATGAATATATTGTATTTCTGAAAATATACACCTGTTTCAAATCTGATGACTGCAACACACTCCAAAAAAGTTGGGACAGTCGACTGTTTACCACTGTGTAACATCACTTTTTCTTTTAATAACACTTATTAAGCATTTGGGCACTGAAAACACCAGTTGGTTAAGTTTAGCGAGCAAAATTTCACCCCTATTCATCCATTATGCACGTCTTCAGCTGCACAACTGTACGGGAGCATTGTTGCATTATTTTGTGCTTAATAATGTGCCACACATTCTCAATTGGAGACAGGACAGGAAAGCAGGCAGGCCATGCTAGCACCCGCATAATCTGCTTACGCAACCATGCACTTGTGATCCAGGCAGAATGGGGTTTGGCATTGTCCTGCTGGAAAATGCAGGGACGTCCCTGGAAAAGATGACGACGTCTGGATGGCAGCATATGTTGCTCCAAAATTTAAACATATCTTTCTACATTAATAGTGCCCTTTACAGATGTGCAAGTTAACAATGCCATGGGCACTGACACACCCCCATACCATGAGAGGCGCTGGCTTTGGACCTGAAGCTGATAACAGCTTGGATGGTCCTTTTCCTCTTTGCCCCGGAGAAAACAATGGCTGTTTTTTCCCAAAACTATTGGGAATGTTGACTCGTCGGACCACAAAACACAATTCCTCTGTGCTACTGTCCATCTCAGATGAGACGACCTCAGAGAAGTCGGCAGTGCTTCTTGACAGTGTTGATGTATGGCTTCTGCTTTGTATAGGAAAGCCTTAACTTGCATCTGTGGATGTAGTGGCAAATCTGTTGACTGACAAAGGTTTACCAAAGTATTCCCTAGCCCATGTCAGGATATCCATTACAGACTCATGACGGTTTTTGAGATAGATGTCTGAGGGATTAGAGATGCATTCAGAAGTGGTTTTCGGCCTTGCCCTTTATGCGGCGAGATTTGACCGGTTTCCTTGAATCTTTTAACTATATTGTGCACTGTAGAAGGTGAAATGTCAAATTTCCTACCGATTTTGTCTTTGGGGTATGTTGTTTTCAAAGTGTTGGATAATTCACTGGCGCATCTGTTGGCAGATTGGTGAGCCTCGAACCATCCTTGCGCTAGGACTAGGCCTTTTTTGGAGGCTCCTTATATACTATGATTACACAATTGCCTCACCTGTTTCACATCACCTTCTTATTTCAACTTGTCACATCACTATTAGTCCTAAATTGCCCTTGTCCCAACTTTTTTGGAACGCGTTGCAGTCATCCGATATGAAATGAGTGTATATTTTCAAAAATACAATACATTCACAAGGTAAAACCTCAAATAATGTGTTTTCAATATAGTACAGGGTGAATTGAATTTTCAAATCAGTTTTTTTTTTTTTTTTGCATTTTCCATACTGTCCCAAATTTTTCGGAATTGAGGTTGTACTCAGGATCAGTTATTATGCTTTCTGGTCCTACCATATCTGTCCTGGGATGAAAACTTAAGCCGCATTGACATTACAATTAGAAAACTAGGTTTAAAATGTGCTTTAATGGTATGTTTTATAAAGTGATTCTCTTAGAATTATAATTATGTGTAAGAAATGCTTTACTGCTTTTAATTATATTATGTAACTAAACATATAATTTAATGTATAATCTCTTTCTACAAAAGGTTGAAAATGTTCGTTTATTGGATCGGATTTCATCCAAGAAAGCAGCTTTGGGGACTCTATATCTGACAGCAACTCATGTTATTTTTGTAGAAAATATATCTGAAACTCGGAAAGAAACATGGGTAGGTTGCTAATTTTTTTTAATTTATTTTTTATGGTGAAAATATTTTTATTCATAAATTTTTACAAATACAAAAACAGTAAACAGTGGTCCTAAGTTCCAACATTCTCAAGTCGCTCGGTACAAATCACATACATTACAAAGAAAAACACTTTGACATATGGGTACAAATGTGTCTCCACTCTCCTAAGATGTTTTGTGGTTCTATTTTATATAAGTTTTGCTTGGCCTAGTCCATTCCTGCCCCCCCTCTCCTCCTCGAGGCTTCATAGTAATGTATGAAGGGTTCCCATTGCTGAAGAAATGTTTTTTTATCGTCTAGATATTCTGCTGTGGCGCTCGCCATATCAAAGTGATATATCATCTTTTGTTTGATCATATCAAAACTAGGGGGGGTTCCCTTCCAAAATTGGGCTATGCTCAGTCTGACAATAGTACAGATCCATCTTGCTAACTTATTATTATGTTTGGAGATTCCTGGAATCGGGAAGTGGAGAAGAGCCTGCTCCATTGTCAACGTTATTGTTTTTTGGAGAATCTCACTCACTAGGGAGGAGGCCTGATTCCAAACTTCCTTAACTAGTCTACAGTCCCACCACATGTGGGCGTTTTAATTTATTTTTTAAAGGCTTTATTTACATTTTTGATAAAACAATTTTGCAATGTGTTTAGTAGAGAACACAGACCAAAACTTACTAAATTTGGTTTATTTCTTAAGTGGTTGATAGTTGTGTTTTTTAAAAAAAATAATGCAGCCATATGTGGAGCCAACCAGCTGAAATGCTTATCATCAGCAGAAAAGAGAAGCTCATTGTTACAAAAATATATGAGCCTGGATAAAACTAGTTTATTAAAGGCATTTTACTAAGTTGGTGACAATGGGGAATTGACCTGTTATTTCTAAGACATTAACATCTGACTTTATTTACCATATATTTTCTAAAGAAATACAATAAAAATAATTTCATGAAAAAACAATTAATCTATTTTTATAAATGTTTGGAACACTAATAAACAAGCAAAATGGTTCTAGGTTCCGTTCTCCTCCAGGTGTTTCATATAAGTGTGATAATGTCCAAAACATTAACACCTTGATTACGAGTTTTGCGTTAGAGGCTGTGCGGTGCTAACGAGCAGTTTATGCTCACCGCTCACTTAAGACAGTGCTGGCATTACGGGTTTTTACACACCAGACAAGAAGTGAGCGTTGAGCAAAATTTTGCTCCTTACCGCACTCCAATACCAGCGCTGCTTACGTTAGCGGTGAGCTGGTGTAACGTGCTAGTGCACAATTTCCCCATAGGAATTAACGGGAAGAGCCCGCTGAAAAAAAGTCTAACACCTGCCAAAAAGCAGCGTAAAACTCCTTAACGCAGCCCCATTGATTCCTATGGGGAAATAAAATCTATGTTTACACCTAACACCCTAACATGAACCCTGAGTCTAAACACCCCTAATCTTACACTTATTAACCCCTAATCTGCCGCCCCTGACATCGCCGACACCTATATTATTCTTATTAACCCCTAATCTGCCGCTCCGGACACCGCCTCCACATACATTATACTTATGAACCCCTAATCTGCTGCGCTCAACATTACAGAACCCCTACATTATATTTATTAACCCCTAATCTGCTGCCCCCAACGTTGCCGCCACTATAATAAACATATTAACCCCTAAACCGCCGCACTCCCGCCTCGCAAACATTAGTTAAATATTATTAACCCCTAATCTTCCGGCCCTAAGATCGTCGCCACCTACCTACATTTATTAACCCCTAATCTGCCGCCCCCACTATACTAAATGTATTAACCCTAACACCCCCTAACTTAAATATAATAATAATAATAAAAAGAAATCTAAATAAAAATTCCTATCATTAACTAAATTATTCCTATTTAAAACTAAATACTTACCTATAAAATAAACCCTAAGCTAGCTACAATATAACTAATAGTTACGTTGTAGCTAGCTTAGGATTTATTTTTATTTTACATGCAAGTTTGTATTTATTTTAACTAGGTAGAATAGTTATTAAATAGTTATTAACTATTTAATAACTACCTAGCTAAAATCAATACCAAGTTACCTGTAAAATAAAACCTAACCTAAATTACAATTACACCCAACACTACACTATAATTAAATTATTTCCCTAAATTAAATACAATTAAATAAAAATACAAAAAAACAAACACTAAATTACAGAAAATAATAAACAAATTACAAGATTTTTAAACTAATTACACCTAATCTAATCCCCCCCTAACAAAATAAACCCCCCCAAAATAAAAAAAAGCCCTTCTCTACACTAAATTACAAATAGCCCTTAAAGGGACAGTCTACACCAGAATTTTTATTGTTTTAAAAGCTAGATAATCCCTTTTTCTCTTGTAAGGTGTATCCAGTCCACGGATTCATCCATTACTTGTGGAATATTCTCCTTCCCAACAGGAAGCTGCAAGAGGATCACCCACAGCAGAGCTGTCTATATAGCTCCTCCCTAACTGCCACCTCCAGTCATTCTCTTGCAGCTCTCGACAAGGGCAGTATCAAGAGAGATGTGGTGAATTAGTGTAGTTTATCTTCAATCAAAAGTTTGTTATTTTTAAACGGTACCGGAGTTGTACTGTTTTTTTTTTTTTTCTCAGGCAGAAATTAGAAGAAGAGTTTTGCCTGAGGTTTTCGATGATCTTAGCAGGTTGTAACTAAGGTCCACTGCTGTTCTCACACATAACTGAAGAGTATGGAAAACTTCAGCTGGGGGAACTGCCTGCAGAATTGACTGCTCTGAGGTATGTTCAGTATATTTTTTTCTAGAAGAGATGATAAAGCCTAGAAAATGCTGACAGTGCCTGATATATGTAAGGTAAGCCTGATTGCAGTGATTTAACAAACGACTGGCATCATGCTTGCAGTAAAGGGTAATATTCATATTACTTGCTCTTATGGCCTAGTATGTAAAACGTTTGCATGATATATAAGGAACGTCTTTTGCTGAGGGTGATAAATCTTTATTTGGGGCCTAGTTTTCAACATGGCTGACTAGATTTCTCCTAAGAGTAGTTATTATGGCCCTTTCACTTTGAGTGCATGGTGGGAGGGGCCTATTTTCTCCTTGTTCATTATGTTTAGAAGCCATTGTGGAACCCCCTCTTAGAATGTGTACCAAATGCACTGATCTTACTATAAGTTATAAAGACCATATTCTGGCTTTAAAAGATTTATCACCAGAAGAAATTGACAAGGGGGAAGTTATTCCGACTAACTCTCCCCACGTGTCAGAACCTTTAACTCCCGCTCAGGGGATGCCAAGTACATCTAGCGCGCCCATAGTGTATACTTTACAAGACATGGCGGCAGTTATGAATCATACCCTTACAGAGGTATTGTCCAAACTGCCAGGGTTACAAGGAAAGCGAGACAGCTGTGGGGCTAGAACAAATACAGAGGTCTCTGACGCTTTAGTAGCTATGTCTGATATACCCTCACAATATGCAGAAGCCGAAGCAGGAGAGCTTCTATCTGTGGGTGATTTTTCTGACTCAGGGAGGACACTTCAACCTGATTCTGATATGTCTACATTTAAATTTAAGCTTGAACACCTCCGCATGTTGCTCAGTGAGGTTTTAGCAACTCTGGATGACTGTGACGCCATTGTAGTCCCAGAGAAATTGTGTAAATTGGATAAATACTATGCAGTGACTGTTTACACTAATGTTTTTCCAATTCCTAAGAGGTTTTCAGAAATAATTACTAAGGAATGGGATAGACCAGGTGTACCGTTCTCTTCCCCTCCTGTTTTTAAAAAGATGTTTCCTATAGATGCCGCTACACGGGACTTGTGGCAAACGGTCCCTAAGGTGGAGGGAGCAGTCTCTACCCTAGCGAAGCGTACAACTATCCCTGTCGAGGACAGTTGTGCTTTTCTAGATCCAATGGACAAAAAATTAGAGGGTTACCTTAAGAAAATTTTTATTCAACAAGGTTTTATTCTCCAGCCCCTTACATGCATTGCCCCTGTCACTGCTGCTGCGGCCTTCTGGCTTGAGTCTCTAGAAGAGGCTCTACAGGTAGAAACCCCATTGGATGATATCCTTGACAAGCTTAAAGCTCTTAAGCTAGCCAATTCATTTGTTTCTGACGCCGTTGTTCATTTAACCAAGCTAACGGCTAAAAACTCAGGTTTTGCTATTCAGGCGCATAGGGCGCTATGGCTTAAATCCTGGTCAGCTGACGTTACTTCAAAGTCTAAGCTTCTCAACATTCCCTTCAAGGGACAGACCCTATTCAGGCCTGGACTGAAGGAGATTATTTCTGATATTACTGGAGGAAAAGGTCACGCCCTTCCTCAGGATAGGTCCAACAAATTAAGGACCAAACAGACTAATTTTCGTTCCTTTCGAAACTTCAAGAGTGGTGCAGTTTCAACTTCCTCTAATACGAAACAAGAGGGAAATGTTGCCCAGTCCAAGCCGGTCTGGAGACCTAACCAGGCTTGGAACAAAGGAAAGCAGGCCAAAAAACCTGCTGCTGCCTCTAAGACAGCATGAAAGATCAGCCCCCGATCCGGAAATGGATCTGGTAGGGGGCAGACTTTCTCTCTTCGCCCAGGCTTGGGCAAGAGATGTCCAGGATCCCTGGGCATTGGAAATTGTGTCCCAGGGATATCTTCTGGACTTCAAAGCTTCTTCCCCAAAAGGGAGATTTCATCTCTCACAATTATCTGCAAACCAGATAAAGAGAGAGGCATTCTTACATTGTGTTCAAGACCTCCTAGTTATGGGAGTGATCCACCCAGTTCCAAAGGAGGAACAGGGGCAAGGCTTCTATTCAAATCTGTTTGTAGTTCCCAAGAAAGAGGGAACCTTCAGACCAATCTTAGATCTTAAGATTCTAAACAAATTTCTCAGGGTCCCATCCTTCAAGATGGAGACTATTCGAACCATCCTACCTATGATCCAGGAGGGTCAATATATGACTACCGTGGACTTAAAGGATGCTTATCTTCACATTCCGATACACAGAGATCATCATCGGTTTCTCAGGTTCGCCTTCCTAAACAGGCATTAACAGTTTGTGGCTCTTCCCTTTGGGTTAGCTACGGCACCAAAAATCTAAGGCCGTGGGGTATAGCAGTAGCCCCTTACCTAGACGACATTCTGATACAGGCGTTGAATTTTCAAATCGCCAGGTATCATACAGACATTGTGCTGGCATTCCTGAGATTTTCATGGGTGGAAAGTGAACGAAGAAAAGAGTTCTCTATCCCCTCTCACAAGAGTTTTCTTCTTAGGAACTCTGATAGATTCTGTAGAAATGAAGATATACCTGACAGAGGCCAGGTTGTCAAAACTTCTAAATTCCTGCCGTGTTCTTTATTCTACTTCTCTCCCTTCAGTGGCTCAGTGTATGGAAGTAATCGGCTTAATGGTAGCGGCAATGGACATAGTGCCGTTTGCCCGCCTACATCTCAGACCACTGCAACTCTCCATGTCAGTGGAATGGGGATTACACAGATTTGTCCCCTCTACTAAATCTGGATCAAGAGACCAGGGATTCTCTTCTCTGGTGGCTATCTCGGGTCCTTCTGTCCAAGGGTATGACCTTCCGCAGGCCAGTTTGGACAATAGTAACGACAGATGCCAGCCTTTTGGGCTGGGGTGCAGTCTGGAACTCTCTGAAGGCTCAGGGCTTGTGGACTCAGGAGAAGGCACTCCTTCCGATAAACATTCTGGAACTAAGAGCGATATTCAATGCTCTTCAGGCTTGGCCTCAGCTTGCTGTGGTCAGGTTCATCAGATTTCAGTCGGACAATATCACGACTGTAGCCTACATCAACCATCAAGGGGGAACAAGGAGTTCCCTAGCAATGTTGGAGGTTTCAAGAATAATTCTATAGGCAGAGGTTCACTCTTGCCATCTATCAGCTATCCATATCCCAGGAGTAGAGAACTGGAAGGCGGATTTTCTAAGTCGACAGACTTTTCATCCGGGGGAGTGGGAACTCCATCCGGAGGTGTTTGCACAGTTGATTCAGCGTTGGGGCAAACCAGAACTGGATCTCATGGCGTCTCGTCGGAACGCCAAGCTTCCTTGTTACGGGTCCAGGTCCAGGGATCCCAAGGCAGCGCTGATAGATGCTCTAGCAGCGCCTTGGTCCTTCAACCTGGCTTATGTGTTTCCACCGTTTCCTCTGCTCCCTCGTCTGATTGCCAAGATCAAGCAGGACAGAGCTTTGGTGATTTTGATAGCACCTGCGTGGCCACGCAGGACTTGGTATGCAGATCTGGTGGACATGTCATCCTTTCCACCATGGACTCTGCCGCTGAGGCAGGACCTTCTACTTCAGGGTCCTTTCAACCATCCAAATCTAATTTCTCTGCGTCTTACTGCTTGGAGATTGAACGCTTGATTTGATCAAAGCGTGGTTTCTCTGAGTCGGTCATTGACACCTTAATTCAGGCTCGAAAGCCTGTCACAAGTAAAATCTATCATAAAATATGGTGTAAATATCTTCATTGGTGTGAATCCAAGGGTTACTCATGGAGTAAAGTCAAGATTCCTAGAATCTTATCCTTTCTCCAGGAGCGATTGGAGAAAGGATTGTCTGCTAGTTCCTTAAAGGGACAGATTTCTGCTCTGTCTATTCTTTTGCACGAACGTCTGGCTGAGGTTCCAGACGTTCAGGCGTTTTGTCAGGCTTTAGTTAGAATTAAGCCTGTGTTTAAACCTGTTGCTCCACCATGGAGTTTAAATTTAGTTCTTAAGGTTCTTCAAGGGGTTCTGTTTGAAGGTGTTTTTTATTTTTAAACTACAGTCACCACTGCACCCTATAGTTTCTCCTTTCTCTTGCTTGTCTTCGGTCGAATGACTAGAGGTGGCAGTTAGGGGAGGAGCTATATAGACAGCTCTGCTGTGGGTGATCCTCTTGCAGCTTCCTGTTGGGAAGGAGAATATCCCACAAGTAATGGATGAATCCGTGGACTGGATACACCTTGCAAGAGAAATAAATTTATCTGGTAAGCATAAATTTCTCTTGTAAGGTGTATCCAGTCCACGGATCATCCATTACTTGTGGGATATTCTCATTCCCAACAGGAAGTTGCAAGAGGACACCCACAGCAGAGCTGTAATATAGCTCCTCCCCTAACTGTCATAGCCAGCCATTCTCTTGCAACTCTCAACAAGCAAGGACGTTGTAGGAGAGAGTGGTTAAATATAGCTAGTTTATTTTCTTCAATCAAAAGTTTGTTATTTTTAAATAGTACCGGAGTTGTGCTATTTTATTTCAGGCAGTAAATAGAAGAAGAATCTGCCTGAGGTTTCTATGATCTTAGCAGGTTGTAACTAAGATCCATTGCTGTTCTCACATATGTCTGAGGGGATTACACTGATGAGGTAACTTCAGCGAGAGAATGGCGTGCAGTTTATTCTGCTATCAGGTATGTGCAGTTAGAATTTTTTCTAGAGATGGAAAACACTAGAAAATGCTGCTGATACCGGATTAATGTAAGTTAAGCCTGAATACAGTGATTTAATAACGACTGGTATCATGCTTACTCTCAGGGGTAATACCCTTATGATATTACAATATAAAACGTTTGCTGGCATGTTTATTCGTTTTTATATATGCTTTGGTGATAAAACTTTATTGGGGCCTAGTTTTTTCCACATGGCTGGCTTAAATTTTGACTAGAAACAATTTCCACTGTTGTAGTATAAAAGTTACAGTTGGTGCAGTTAAAATTACAAACTGTGACATCCAGCTTCCCTCAAAGGCCCTCTGAATGCTATAGGAAATCTCTAAAGGGCCCAAAGGCTTTCCAAAGTTGTTTATTGGGGAAGGTAGGGCCACAGCTTGCTGTGGCAGTTGGTTGTGACTGTTAAAAAACGTCTATTTCATTTTTTTGATCCGTTTTTTGAACTAAGGGGTTAATCATCCATTTGCAAGTGGGTGCAATGCTCTATTAGCCTATTATACACACTGTAAAAATTTTGTTTGATTTAATGCATTTTTTCACTGTTTTTCAAATTCTGACAAAATTTGTTTCTCTTAAAGGCACAGTACCGTTTTTTATATTTGCTTGTTAACTTGATTTAAAGTGTTTTCCAAGCTTGCTAGTCTCATTGCTATTCTGTATAAACATGTCTGACATAGAAGAAACTCCTTGTTTGTTATGTTTAAAAGCCATGGTGGAACCCCCTCTTAGAATGTGTACCAAATGTACTGATTTCACTTTAAGCTATAAAGATCATATTCTGTCTTTAAAAAATTTATCACCAGAGGAATCTGACGAGGGGGAAGTTATGCCGACTAACTTTCCCCACGTGTCAGACCCTTTGACTCCCGCTTAAGGGACTCACGCTCAAATGGCGCCAAATACATCTAGGGCGCCCATAGCGTTTACTTTACAAGACATGGCGGCAGTCATGAATAATACACTGTCAGCGGTATTAGCCAGACTACCTGAACTTAGAGGTAAGCGAGATAGCTCTGGGGTGAGACAAAATGCAGAGCATACTGACGCTTTAAGAACCATGTCTGATACTGCCTCACAATATGCAGAAGCTGAGGAAAGAGAGCTTCATTCAGTGGGTGATGTTAATGACTCAGGAAAGATACCTGATTCTAATATTTCTACATTTAAATTTAAGCTTGAACACCTCCGCGTGTTGCTTAGGGAGGTTTTAGCTGCTCTGAATGACTGTGATACAATTGAATTGCCAGAGAAATTGTGTAGACTGGATAAATACTTTGCAGTGCCGGTGTGTACTGATGTTTTTCTAAATACCTAAAAGGTTTACAGAAATTATTAATAAGGAATGGGATAGACCAGGTGTGCCGTTCTCTTCCCCTCCTATTTTTAGAAAAATGTTTCCAATAGACGCCACCACACGGGACTTATGGCAGACAGTCCCTAAGGTGGAGGGAGCAGTTTCTACTCTAGTAAAGCATACTACTATCCCTGTCGAGGACAGTTGTGCTTTTTTTTTTTTTAGATCCAATGGATAAAAAATTAGAGGTTACCTTGAGAAAATATTTATTCAACAAGGTTTTATCCTACAGCCCCTTGCATTCATTGTCCCTGTCACTGCTGCTGCGGCGTACTGGTTTGAGTCTCTGGAAGAGGCTTTACAGGTAGCGACTCCATTGGATGACATACTTGGCAAACTTAGAGCACTTAAGCTAGCCAATTCTTTTATTCTGATGCCATTGTTCATTTGACTAAACTAACGGCTAAGAATTCTGGTTTTGATATACAGGCGCGCAGAGCGCTATGGCTTAGATCATGGTCAGCTGACGTGACTTCAAAATCTAAGCTACTTAACATTCCCTTCAAGGGGCAGATCCTATTCGGGCCTGGTTGAAGGAGATTATTGCTGATATCACTGGAGGAAAAGGTCATGCCCTTCCTCAGGACAGGTACAAATCTAGGGCCAAACAGTCTAATTTTCGTGCCTTTCAAAACTTCAAGGCAGGTGCGGCATCAACTTCCTCTAATAATAAACAAGAGGGAACTTTTGCTCAATCCAAGACGGTCTGGAGACCAAACCTGACCTGGAAAAAAGGTAAGCAGGTAAAAAAGCCTGCTGCTGCCTCTAAGACAGCATGAAGGAACGGCCCCCTATCCGGGAATGGATCTAGTAGGGGGCAGACTTTCACTCTTTGCCCAGGCGTGATGTTCAGGATCCCTGGGCTTTGGAAATTATATCCCAGGGATATCTTCTGGACTTCAAAGCTTCCCCCCCAAAAGGGAGATTTCACCTTTCACAATTATCTGCACACCAGATAAAGAGAGAGGCATTCTTACACTGTGTACGAGACCTCCTAGTTATGGGAGTGATCCATCCAGTTCCAAAGGAGGAACAGGGACAGGGTTTTTACTCAAATCTGTTTGTGGTTCCCAAAAAAGAGGGAACCTTCAGACCAATTTTGGATCTAAAGATCTTAAACAAATTCCTCAAAGTTCCTTCGTTCAAGATGGAAACTATTCGTACCATCCTACCACTGATCCAGGAGGGTCAATATATGACTACAGTGGATCTAAAGGATGCTTATCTTCACATTCCGATACACAAAGATCATCATCGGTTTCTCAGGTTTGCCTTTCAAGACAGGCATGACCAGTTGTAGCTCTTCCCTTGGGATTAGCTACAGCCCCAAGAATCTTTTTCAAAGGTTCTAGGGTCGCTTATGGCGGTCCTAAGGCCGCGGGGCATAGCAGTAGCCCCTTATTTAGACGACATCCTGATACAGGCGTCAAACTTCCAAATTGCCAAGTCTTATACGGACGTAGTACTGGCATTTCTGTGGTCGCATGGGTGGAAAGTGAACGAGGAAAAGAGTTCTCTATCCCCACTCACAAGAGTTTCCTTTCTAGGGACTCTGATAGATTCTGTAGAAATGAAAATTCACCTGACGGAGTCCAGGTTATCAAAGCTTCTAAATTCCTGCCGGGTTCTTCATTCCATTCCGCGCCCTTCGGTGGTTCAGTGAATGGAAGTAATCGGCTTAATGGTAGCGGCAATGGACATAGTGCCGTTTGCACGCTTACATCTCAGACCGCTGCAACTATGCATGCTCAGTCAGTGGAACGGGGATTACACAGATTTGTCCCCTCAACTGAATCTGGACGAAGAGACCAGGGATTCTCTTCTCTGGTGGCTATCTCGGGTCCATCTGTCCAAAGGTATGACCTTTCGCAGGCCAGATTGGACAATTGTTACCACAGATGCCAGCCTTCTAGGTTGGGGTGCAGTCTGGAACTCCCTGAAGGCTCAGGGATCGTGGACTCAGGAGAAGTCTCTCCTTCCATTAAATATTCTGGAACTAAGAGCGATATTCAAGGCTCTTCAGGCTTGGCCTCAGTTAGCAACTCTGAGGTACATCAGATTTCAGTCGGACAACATCACGACTGTAGCTTACATCAACCATCAAGGGGGAACGAGAAGTTCCCTAGAGATGTTAGAAGTTTCAAAAATAATTCGCTGGGCAGAGATTCACTCTTGCCACCTATCAGCTATCCATATCCCAGGTGTAGAGCACTGGGAGGCGGATTTTCTAAGTCGTCAGACTTTTCATCCGGGGGAGTGGGAACTCCATCCGGAGGTATTTGCACAACTGATTCATCGTTGGGGCAAACCAGAACTGGATCTCATGGCGTCTCGCCAGAACGCCAAGCTTCCGTGTTACGGATCCAGGTCCAGGGATCCCAAGGCGACACTGATAGATGCTCTAGCAGCGCCCTGGTCTTTCAACCTGGCTTATGTGTTTCCACCGTTTCCTCTGCTCCCTCGACTGATTGCCAAGATCAAGCAGGAGAGAGCATCGGTGATTCTGATAGCACCTGCGTGGCCACGCAGGACCTGGTATGCAGATCTAGTGGACATGTCATCCTTTCCACCATGGTCTCTGCCTCTGAAACAGGACCTTCTACTTCAGGGTCCTTTCAACCATCCAAATCTAATTTCTCTGAGGCTGACTGCCTGGAGATTGAACGCTTGATTTTATCAAAGCGTGGCTTCTCCGAGTCAGTTATTGATAACTTAATACAGGCACGAAAGCCTGTCACCAGGAAAATTTACCATAAGGTATGGCGTAGATATCTTTATTGGTGTGAATCCAAGGGTTACTTATGGAGTAAGGTCAGGATTGCTAGGATATTATCTTTTCTCCAAGAAGGTTTGGAAAAAGGATTGTCAGCTAGTTAAGCGTCTGGCAGATGTTCCAGACGTTCAGGCATTTTGTCAGGCTTTAGTTAGAATCAAGCCTGTGTTTAAACCTGTTGCTCCACCATGGAGCTTAAACTTGGTTCTTAAGGTTCTTCAAGGAGTTCCATTTGAACCTCTTCATTCCATAGATATCAAGCTTTTATCTTGGAAAGTTCTTTTTTTTTTTTTGGTAGCTATTTCCTCGGCTGAGCTATCTGCCTTACAATGTGATTCTCCTTATCTGATTTTTCATACGGATAAGGTAGTCCTGCGTACCAAACCTGGGTTCTTGCCTAAGGTGGTATCTAACAAGAATATCAATCAAGAGATTGTTATTCCATCCTTGTGTTACACAATCTGGACGTGGTCCGTGCTTTAAAGTTTTACTTACAAGCTACTAAAGATTTTCGTCAAACATCTGCTTTGTTTGTTGTCTATTTTGGACAGAGAAGAGGTCAAAAGGCTTCGGCAACCTCTTTTTCTTTTTGACTAAGAAGCTTAATCCGCTTAGCCTATGAGACTGCTGGACAGCAGCCTCCTGAAAGGATTACAGCTCATTCCACTAGAGCTGTGGCTTCCACTTGGGCCTTTAAAAATTAGGCTTCTTTTGATCAGATTTGCAAGGCGACGACTTGGTCTTCGCTTCATATTTTTTCAAAATTTTACAAATTTGATACTTTTGCTTCTTCGGAGGCTATATTTGGGAGAAAGGTTTTATGGGCAGTGGTTCCTGCCTTGTCCCTCCCTTCATCCGTGTACTTTAGCTTTGGTATTGGTATCCCACAAGTAATGGATGATCCGTGGACTGGATACACCTTACAAGAGAAAACATAATTTATGCTTACCTGATAAATTTATTTCTCTTGTGGTGTATCCAGTCCATGGCCCGCCCTGTCATTTTAAGGCAGGTAATTTTTAAATTTAAACTACAGTAACCACTGCACCCTATAGTTCCTCCTTTCTCGGCTTGTTTTCGGTCGAATGACTGGCTATGACAGTTAGGGGAGGAGCTATATTACAGCTCTGCTGTGGGTGTCCTCTTGCAACTTCCTGTTGGGAATGAGAATATCCCACAAGTAATGGATGATCCGTGGACTGGATACACCACAAGAGAAATAAATTTATCAGGTAAGCATAAATTGTGTTTTTGTTGTTACCCATTCCCCAGTTTTGCATAACCAACACAGTTATATTAATACACTTTTAACCTCTGTGATTATCTTGTATCTGAGCCTCTGCAAACTGCCCCTTTATTTCAGTTCTTTTGACAGACTTGCAGTTTATTCAATCAGTGCCTGCTCTCAGATTACTTCACGTGCACAAGCACAGTGTTATCTATATGAAATACATGAACACCCTCTAGTGGTGAAAAACTGTTAAAATGCATTCTGAAAAGAGGTGGTCTTCAAGGTCTAAGAAATTAGCATATGAACCTCTCAGGTTAAGCTTTCAACTAAGAATATCAAGAGAACAAAGCAAAATTGGTGATAAAAGTAAATTGGAAAATTGTTTAAAATTAAATGCTCTATCTGAATCATATACGTTTATTTTGGCCTAGACTGTCCCTTTAAATGGGCCTTTTGCGGGGCATTGCCCCAAAGTAATCGGCTCTTTTACCTGTAAAAAAATTAAAAATCACCCCCAACATTAAAACCCACCACCCACACAACCAACCCTACTCTAAAACCCACCCAATACCCCCTTAAAAAACCTAACATTAACCCCTTGAAGATCACCTTACCGGGAGAAGTCTTCATCCAATCAGGCCGAATTCCTCAACAAAGCCAGGAGAAGTCTTCATCCAAGCCGGACGAAGTGGTTCTCCAGACGGGCAGAAGTCTTCATCCAGACGGCATCTTCTATCTTCATCCATCCGGCGCGGAGTGGGTCCATCTTCAAGACATCAGACACGGAGCATCCTCTTCATCCGACGGCTCTTCTGGAATGAAGGTTCCTTTAAATGATGTCATCCAATCAGCCAATAGAATGCAAGCATCAGCCAATAGGATTTTTTCTTCCTTAATTCCGATTGGCTGAATTCTATCAGCCAATCGGAATTGAATGCACGCCATCTTGGATGATGTCATTTAAAGGAACCTTCATTCAGTCTTAGCCGTCGGATGAAGAGGATGCTCCACGTCGAATGTCTTGAAGATGGACCCGCTCAGCGCCGGATGGATGAAGACTTCTGCCCGTCTGGAGGACCACTTCGCCGGGCTTGGATGAAGACTTCTGCCGGTAAGGTGATCTTCAAGGGGTTAGTGTTAGGTTTTTTTAAGGGGGTATTGGGTTAGTTTTAGAGTAGGGCTGGTTGTGTCGGTGGTGGGTTTTAATGTTGGGGGGGGATTTGTAATTTATTTTTTTTTACAGGTAAAAGAGCTGATTACTTTGGGGCAATGCCCCGCAAAAGGCCCTTTTAAGGGCTATTTGTAATTCTGTGTAGGGTAGGGCTTTTTTTATTTTGGGGGGGCTTTTTTTTGTTAGGGGGATTAGATTAGGTCTAATTAGTTTAAAAATCTTGTAATTATTTTATTATTTTCTGTAATTTAGTGTTTTTTTTTGTACTTTAGATAATTTTATTTAATTGTATTTAATTTAGGGAAATAATTTAATTATAGTGTAGTGTTAGGTGTAATTGTAACTTAGGTTAGGTTTTATTTTACAGGTAACTTTGTATTTATTTTAGCTAGGTAGTTATTAAATAGTTAATAACTATTTAATAACTATTCTACCTAGTTAAAATAAATACAAACTTGCCTGTAAAATAAAAATAAATCCTAAGCTAGCTACAATGTAACTAGTAGTTATATTGTAACTAGCTTAGGGTTTATTTTATAGGTAAGTATTTAGTTTTAAATTGGAATAATTTAGGTAATGATAGGAATTTTTATTTAGATTTCTTTTAATTATATTTAAGTTAGGGGGTGTTAGGGTTAGACTTAGATTTAGGGGTTAATAACTTTAGTATAGTGGCGGCGACGTTGGGGGCGGCAGATAAGGGGTTAATAAATGTAGGTAGGTGTCGGCGATGTTAGGGACGGCAGATTAGGGGTTAATAATTAACTGTTTGCGAGTTTGTAGTGCGGCGGTTTAGGGGTTAATATATTTATTATAGTGGTGGCGATGTCCGGTTCGGCAGATTAGGGGTTAAAAATTTAATTTTAGTGTTTGCGATGCGGGAGGGCCTCGGTTTAGGGGTTAATAGGTAGTTTATGGGTGTTAGTGTACTTTTTAGCACTTTAGTTAAGAGTTTTATGCTACGGCGTTGTAGTGTAAAACTCTTAACTACTGACTTTTAAATGCAGTACCAGTCTTGACAGGAGAGGGTCTACCGCTCACTTTTGGTCAGACTCGTAATACCGGCCCTATGCAAGTCCCATTGAAAAAATAGGATACGCAATTTATGTAAGTGGATTTGCGGTATTTCCAAGTCTGGTCAAAAAAGTGAGCGGTACACCTGTACCTGCAAGACTCGTAATACCAGCGGGCATTAAAAAGCAGAGTTAGGACCTCTTAACGCTGCTTTTTAAGCCTAACGTAATCTAGCCGTTTGTGATTCAACAATAGCTCTGAAAAAAATTAATTAATTAACCCCTTCAGTACCTGAAAAACTTGCCAAAATGACCGGAGAATTTAAAAGAAATAGAGCCTTGTTTTTTTTAATTTACCTATATTATATATATATATATATATATATATATATATATATATATATATATATATATATATATATATATATATATATATATATATATATATATATATATATATATATATATAATTTTTTTTTTTTTTTTTTGTAGACAACCCAAGGTATTGCTCTAGGCCCATTTAGATATTTTTCATGCCACCATTTTGCCACCAAATACGATCATATAAAAAAAAGTTACCTTTTTCACAAACTTTAGGTTTTCTTACTGAAATTGTTTATATAACGCTTGTGCAATCATAACACAAATGCTTGTAAAAACATCTCTGGGAAATAGCAGATATTTTGTTTATTTGCAGATATTTTTTGCTGTGTAGTGCAGTGGTACCCCCACCTCCCCCCTTACCCGCAATCATTTTGTAGCCCCCCATCCACACTGATTTAAAACTTTTGTAACTTCACATGACTGCCCTGGGCTCCGGACACACTGCTTCAGTTGCGACGCAAGCTCTGGGGCTGCCATGTGAAGCGGACAAAAATGGACGTACCATTACATCACTAGGGTCCTTAAGATCCTGTGTTTTTTTGACGTAATGGTAAATCTGTTTGGCCAAAGGGGTTAAGTTTAACCCTTTCTTGACAGGGTTAAAGTGCCTACATCGCGAGATTTCAATTATTGGATCGCATCTGGGGGGAGTCCCTATAATCCTAGGAATGCCCTCCAGACCGCGATCAAATCCTAGAAGCACAGAAGGCTTCAGGACAGCCGTTAGCTATGACGTTCTATTCCGTCATAACGGCTTTAAAGCCCAGTGTAATTATGACGGAATAGAATGGCATAACGATATTAAAAGGTTAAAAGCGCAGATACTGTTGTTAGTTTTTTTTGGTTTGTTTGAATTTAGTCAAATTCACTCAGTCTAGAAGAATGACTGATTTGGAAATGTAACGCAAGTATCAGATGTGCAATATATATATTCAAGATACAATTTAGCACTAGTACAGAGCCCTAAAACTAGATTATTTATGTAAACAGAATATTTTCTTGTCCTATGCCAATGCTATATTTTATATGAAGGCTAGGAACTAGCAAATGTGTTTATTTTTATTTTAAACCCATTTCCTTTTGCCTACTAAATTTACTGTTATATATTGTTGTTCTTACTGTATAGATCCTACATAGCCAAATATCTACAATTGAAAAACAAGCGATCACAGCTACTGGATGTCCTTTAATTCTGCACTGCAAAAACTTTCAGGTTATTCAAATCCTAATTCCTCAAGAAAGAGACTGTAATGACATCTATATATCATTAGTACGCCTGTCACGCCCAGGTACGGTCTATAGATTGCATGCTTAAGGTTCAATTACCCCTCATTTATTATTGTACTAAACTTCACTGTATTGTACTTTTGCTGTTTAACCTATTTACAACACAATTAGTTTAATCAACAGGTGATGCTTGACCTGTTTTGTCAGTTTTCTATACATGTTTCTCATTGTTTGTCCTCAAAGAACTTTAATACAGGTCCCTGCTTGGATAAGTTAGTGGCTAATTTTATGTATTTAACCCACTTGTGTCCAATTTAAAAAAAATTCTTTAAATTTGGAATGTTGAGTATTAGGTAAGTGCATTTGGATCCTTCGTTAGGATACAAATGAAGAAGAAGGGGGGGGTGCTCATGTCATTCGAGTCTTTTCATTGCTGGATTTCTTCCTGTGATAGTGGAACACACTGAGTTCTGGATTTGCACAGATCTTAGTGTGCTGAACTTTCACAACAAGAAATCTGGTGTTCCGTCAATATTTGCTCCCTGGTTGAGATTTACTACCTGGATGCGCGCATTCGCACAATTACTTAATTGCATTCCACATATGTTTGAAAAGAATGTGTGAAATGTGATTATGTAATTAGAAGCATGCGCAGATTGAGGTAGCAAATCTCGACGAGGGAGGATTAAATTACTCTAATTTGTTATTAATGCAGCCATGTAGACGCGCGCCTGCACAGTTAAACATGCTGTTATGAACTTTCTACGGGATCATTTTTGCTTTAATTACACAAGGTTTTTGTCTGCTCAGCCACACACGCATCTAATCCAAATAAAATAAAGTGTCTCCATCTGTTACAACACATTTGTTACCTCAATCTGTGCATGCTTCTAATTACGTAATTGCATTCCACACATTCTTTTCAAACATGTGGCGTGCAATTACGTAATTGTCCGCATGCTCAAATTGAGGTAGCAAATCTCGACGAGGAAGCAAATTTCAACAGAACACCTGCTCCGAAAACAGCCAAATGCCTTGAGTGCCCGTGTTCTTCTGCATTCGGATCCTAACAAAGGATTCAAATGCACATCCCTATTGAGGACTGGAATTGAAAAACACTGTTCTATGTTATACACTATATATGTATGTATTATTATTATTATTATTATTATTATTATTATTATTATTATATACAACTGTGGAAAATGTATCAGAAAACAGATTTAACAGGTTCCTAAATGCTTGGAAGGGCATACCTCCTCTCTTGAATATTATTAAAACTTAAAAATCTCTGGAAGTGTCATGAAGAAAAAACAGCTTCCTTTTGTAGGAATCATGTTTAAAGATTATGGTAGACATTGTTATACACTGTACTTCCATAAAGCCTGACTTTAGTTCTTTGGTTTTACAGTTAAATATGAAGAGCTGTATTGCTTTTCTTTCAACCCAAAACTGGACAAAGCTGAGAGAGAGGAAGGATGGAAAATAATTGACTTGAATGAAGAATACAATCGTATGGGTATTCCAAATAGTTTCTGGCAGATCAGTGATGTCAATCGTGACTACAGAGTAAGTTTTAAGAACTTTATTGTCTTTAATGCAGGCCCCCATGAATCTATAAACTGATGTTGTATAATGTTAGTGAGATTGCTCTGTTAAAGGGGGCATGATGCTCATATGCTAAATCGCGTGAAAGTGGTGCAGCATAACTGTAAAAAGCTGACAAGAAAATGTCACTCAAAAAAAAATATTATATTACAAAATGTCTTCAACTCACCAGAGTATGTTCTTTGTGAATAGTCAGTCATTCTCTGCATGACCAGAGCCGGAGCGAGCTACATTTATTCCAATAGCGCGACCGAGCGTGCTGTGACTAGCCAGCAAGCCCGCAAAGCGCTTTTGGATATCCAAGACCCACTCAGTAGATCCTGGAGCGGAGTCCAACGTTACACTGCAAAATTGGGAAATACTTTTAATTTTCGAAGTTACCGCTTAAATAATGTTATATAATTCTGCACTGTGTTCAGAATTATATAACAATATTCTGAACCTTTACTGTCCCTTTAAATGTAATATTCAAATTATGCAATATTCGAAATACAAATATATCAATTTGAATTTTTCTATCAATTTACTAAATTCCTACCACATGAACTATTAAACTTCTGAGTAGTATTTGTTAAATCGAATATTGCATTCAAAATTTCAAATGGGGATATTCTATCTCATTATAAACATCCCAAAACAAAAATAACATTCCAAAACCATAAATAACATTTGATTACCGAATTTTAAATGGATTTTCAATCAATTGTCAAAACGAATGTGCACAGGACTATTTGTTCTACTAAACGAATAACACTTTTAGCACGTTCGCCCATCTCTAACAGTGACATCATCTGAAAGCATTGTGGGGAATGGCAACCCATAAATCCATGTAAATGCAGCACTTACAATATAGAATATAGCTTTGCTAGCATGGTTTCTGTCACTTCATGATGATGCGCGTCTGTCATGATCAAGAGGGTGTCTGGTAGTGGGAACTCGTGTGCAGTGGTACTTTGGCTAGCTTCAGGTCGAGAGCAAGCTGAAACTTCCTTCTTAAAGGGACACTCAAGTCAAAATTAAACTTTCATTATTCAGATAGAGTATGCAATTTTAAACAAATTTTCAATGTACTTCCATTAACAGAATGTGCACAGTCTTTTTATATTTACACTTTTTGAGTCGCCAGCTCCTACTGAGCATGTGCAATAATTCACAGAATAAACATATATGCATTTGTGATTGGCTGATGGCTGTCACATGGTACGTGTATGCATATGTGATTGGCTGATGGGCCGGCTGTTACATGGTACCGGGGGAGTGGAAATAGACATAACTTAAAATTGTTAGATAAAAATCTACTACTCATTTGAAGTTAAAACTAAGTGCTATTGCATTGTCTTGTTATCTTGCATTTGTTGGTTATGCAAATCTACTGTGTTTACTGGTCCTTTAATTCTATTCTTAGGCATCACTGACAATCAAATAGGGATTCCACATGAACCAGCTATACTGAGCATCTACAGGGTATAGTAATAAGTTACAGAACCTAGAAACGGTAGCATTTTTAAGGACCCGTAGTTTAATATAGTGACAGAATGCTGGAATAGATAAATAAACTACAACATGGAGGAACACACAATAAATTGGGGAGTTATAAATGTCAGCCATTGTTAAGTGTGCTGGGAGAGGTACCAAACCCGGGCTGTTGCTCAGTCCATTGGGCAGTAGTGCTGGATAGATGATGTGAGCAGAAGCAACAGGATACACTCTTATGCAGGATACTGATCAGGTAGCAGATCTGGAAAACGGGCTCAAGCCATTAGCTGAAATACAGGCTGTGAATCAACAGAGTCACAGGTATATAATGGGTCATGGCAAGGTACTTTCAAACTGAACTCTTCTCAGAACAAGCACAGAGAAACCTAATGCCAGCGCACTGAATACAGATAAATTCTGTATTTTTACATTAAATTAAATGTACATGAAACTCAACATTTTTTATTTCATGATTCTGATAGACCATGCAGTTTGAAACAACTTTCTAATTTAATTCTATTATAAAAAAATGTTTTGTACTCTTAGTATCTTTTGTTGAAAAAAGCTCAGTCGTGTGCACATGTGTGGAGCACTAATATAGCAGCGGAGATACTTTGAACCAGACCATCACACTGATTGGAGATTTTAAAAGAGTAAACACAGTTGATTAATAATAAATGGCTTCAGCCAAACACTAACCATGAGTGAAAGAAAAGTTTTTGTGTTATCATTAATATTCTTTGAAAAAAGGCCAAGAAATCATAAATTGTAAACTTGAAATCAAAAATGTAAACTTATGCACAAATATGCACAATATAAAAAATTCACTGATTAATTATGTCTCTAATCGAAGGTCTTTATAGATCACTAGTTCCACCTTATTTGTCAATATTGATATTTCAGACTGCTGATTAGCAAACATATGATTTATTTGACTGTTGGTTAGCATGCAAATGATTGCCTGTGGGTTATACAAAGAGAGTACCAGATAGGTTCCTATTTCAAATGGACTTTCTTGCTGATAGCGGTAGCCCAGTTTGCCACATACAGGCTTTTACACCTCTCTATGTGCCCACCTTGTTGGTAGAAAAACGGCTCCTTTTCGTATCCCGAAAGTGTTAGCCGTACTTACGAACCGAGGCACAGGTGTCTCTAAACCGCACTTCCTGGTTCGTCACCATGTGACTCTCAGTAGCCAATCAGAGAGGGATGATTGTCGCTGGATTGTTGAAGATCCTTACTCTGCGCAGAGTTGCTAACCAACATTCAAAGAAATCATATGTTAGCTGAAATATCAATATTGACAAATAAGGTGGAACTAGTGATCTTTAAAGACGTTTTGATGAGAGACATTTTTTTTTATATATGTGCATATTGTTAGTACTATAAAGGTGTGTGTGTGTGTGTGTATATATATATATATATATATATATATATATATATATATATATATATATATATATTAACAAGGGAGAGCACTCTCACTCAGAATATCAACTGCCAGGGTGCTAGTGTAATTAAATATAGCTGAACACAAAACTGGCACTCTCTGGTCTTTCCAAAAACAATCTTTTACTGTGAAGGTAGTGACGTTTCGGTGACAAAGTATCCTGTCTGAGGAAGGGGATACTTTGTCCCCGAAATATATATATATATATATATATTCACCGGCCAATTTATTAGGTACACCAATTCAATTGCTTGGTAACACAATTTGCTAATCAGCCAATCACATGGCAGCAACTCAATGCATTTAGACATCTAGATGTGGTGAAGACGAATTGCTGAAGTTCAGACAGAGCATCAGAATGAGGGAGAAAGGGTATTTAAGTGACTTTGCACGTGGCATGGTTGTTGATGTCAGACGAGATGGTCTGAGTATTTCAAAAACTGCTGATCTACTGGGATTTTCATGCACAACCATCTCTAGGGTTTACAGAGAATGGTGCAAAAAAGAGAAAATATCCAGTGAGCGGCAGTTGTGTGGACAAAAATGCCTTGTTGATGTCAGAAGCCATTGGAGAAAGGGCAGACTGGTTCGAGATGATAGAAAGGCAACAGTAACTCAAATAACCACTCGTTGCAACCAAGGTATGCAGAATACCATCTTTGAATGCACAACACGTCAAACCTTGAAGTGAAGACCACACCGGGTGCCACTCCTGTTAGCTACGGACAGGAAACTGAGGCTACAATTCGCACAGGCTCACCAAAATTTAACAATAGAAGATTGGAAAAACGTTGCCTGGTCTGATGAGTTTCAATTTCAGCTGTGACATTCAGATGGCATAAACAACAACATGAAAGCATGGATCCATCCTGCCTTGTATCAATGATTCAGGCTGGTGGTGGTGGTGTAATAGTGTGGGGGATATTTTCTTGGCACACTTTGGGCTCCTTAGTACCAATTGAGCATTGTTTAAATGCCACGGCCTACCTGAGTATTGTTGCTGACCATGTCTATCCCTTTATGACTACAGTATACCCATCTTCCGATGGCTACTTCCAGCAGGATAATGCACCATGTCATAAAGCTTAAATGATCTCAAACTGGTTTCTTGGAAATGACAATGCGTTTACTGTACTCCAATGGCCTCCACAGTCACCAGATCTCAATCCAATAGAATACATTTGGGACGTGGTGGAATGGGAGATTCACATCATGGATGTGCAGCCTACAAATCGGAAGCAACTGCGTGATGCTATCATGTCAAAATGGACCAAAATGTCTGGGGAACGTTTCCAACACATTGTTGAATCTATGCCATGAAGAATTAAGGCAGTTCTGAAGGCAAAAGGGGGTCCAACTAGCAAGGTGTACCTAATAAAGTGAGTGTATATATTTCTTTCATGTAATTGGCAAGAGTCCATGAGCTAGTGATGTATGGGATATACAATCCTACCAGGAGGGGCAAAGTTTTCCAAACCTCAAAATGCCTATAAATACACCTCTCACCACACCCACAATTCAGTTTTACAAACTTTGCCTCCTATGGAGGTGGTGAAGTAAGTTTGTGCTTGATTTTCTTCTGTAATATGTGCTTCTCAGCATTATGAAACCCATTCCTCTCAGAGTACAGTGTTTGTCAGAGGGATATGAAGGGAGTATCGCCTATTGAGTCTATGGTTTTCTCACAGGAAATCTTTTAAAAGGTTCTCGGTTATCGGTCGTAGAGATTCATCTCCTACCTCCCTTTTCAGATCGACGATATACTCTCATATTCCATTACTTCTACTGATACTGTTTCAGTACTGGTTTGGCTATCTGCTATATTTGGATGGGTGTCTTTTGGTAAGTATGTTTTCATTACTTAAGACACTCTCAGCTATGGTTTGGCACTTTATGTATTAATATAAAGTTTTAAATATATGTAATGTACTTATATTTGCCATGAGTCAGGTTTATGTATATTTCCTTTTGCAGACTATCAGTTTCAAAATTTCGAAACATATTTAGGAAGTTATTTTTTCTTACCTGGGGTATATGCTTTTCTTCAAAATTGTCTGCTTTTTCATTAATTTTCGCAGGCAAAATTAGGCTTGTGAGGTCGCAAAATGCTGATATTTATTGCGTCATTCTTGGCGCGAGAATTTTTTTGGCGCGAAGGTACGTTCGGTGATGCAAATTCATCATTTCCAGCGTCTTAGTTGACGCCAGGTTTCCTTGCACAAGGTTGCGTCTGTCATGACGCAAGTTGCTTTTTTTAGATAGAACTTTTCAGCACTTACAGGCTTAGTGTTGCACGCCACCCAAGGACCACTGCCTAGGTCCCAAGTTCATAAATCAGAGGAAAAGCAGGCAGGTGACAGCAAATATTGTTACCATTTATTGAGGAGGTAAAAAAAGGCAACGTTTCGGGATCAGTCTCCCTTATTCATGCCATACCTGATACAAACCATCAAGTGACTTATATACATGTATACCACTAGGTGGCGCTCAAGTGTAATTAACCCATTCTTATTTTACACATTAACTTATTCATTAATTTAACTCACACTTATACATTTCTTATTATGTATGCATAGCAGAAGAATAACTATTTTATAATTAATTCAATTTCTAAATTTTTAACCATCATTCAATTTATCATAGAAGAACATCATTTCATAGATTACATTTTTCATCTCAGCAATATTTATCATAAAAATACAGTAAGGTCCCAGTCCCTATTTAACCCCTTGGGTTCTAGACATTCTAATTCATATATCCAATATGCTTCTTTCTGTTTTAACAGAACTTCTCTATCTCCTCCTCTACGTGGAATATCTATGTTATCAATTATTTGGAATTTCAATTGACTTATAGAATGGTTAGCTTTTACAAAATGGGCTGCTAGAGGGGCTTTTACATTACCAGTCCTAATGTTGCTCTTATGCTCAATGATTCTCTCCTTAGCGGACCTGGTAGACTCCCCTATATAAACCCCCCCACATGGACATTTGATCATATATATTATAAAAGTAGTTAAGCATGTAAAAAAACCTTTTATGTTGTACTTTTTACCAGTGTGAGGGTGATAGAAGATTGACCCTTTAGTCATGTTGCTACAACATGAACACCCTAAACAGGGATAGCAACCATTATTTTTTGTAGTAATATAACTAGGTCTACTTTTAATACTATGGCCAATATCAGCTCTAACCAGTCTATTTTGAATGTTAGTACTCCTTTTAAAGGCAGACATAGGGGGTCTCTGAAATTCAACCACAGATGGATTTCAATCAGACAAAATGCTCCAATGTTTTCTGATAATGCGCTGTATTTCTTTACTTTGTGCATTATATTCTGTTATAAAAATTAGTCTAAATTATATTCTGTTATACAAATTTGAATGCAAATTCATCATTTCCAGCGTCTTAATTGATGCCAGGTTTCCTTGCACAAGGTTGCGTCTGTCATGACGCAAGTTGCGTCATTTCTGGATGTTGTTAGCGCCAAAAAATTTCATTTTGCATTGTGCGTTGAATTTGGCGCCAAATAATTTTATTATTCAAACCCCACTTCCTATATGCCTCTTGCCTTTTTTATGCTCAGAGGGCTATGTTGTTCGCATTTTTTCCCATTCCTGAAACTGCCATGTAAGGAAATTGATAATTTTGCTTTATATGTTTTTTTCTCTTACATTTGCAAGATGTCTCAATCTGATCCTGTTTTAGAAACCACTGTTGGAACCCTGCTGCCTGATAACAGTTCTACCAAAGCTAAGTGTATCTGTTGTAAATTAGAGGAGATTATATCTCCAGCTGCAGTATGTAACAGTTGTCATAATAAGCTTTTACATGCAGAGAATGTATCCATCAGTACTAGTACAATGCCTGTTGTGCCTTCAACATCTAATGTACATGATATACCTGTGAATATAAAAGATTTTATTGCTGATGCGATTCAGAAGGCTTTGTCTGCTATTCCGCCTTCTAATAAATGTAAAAGGTCTTTTAAAACTTCTCAAAGTTGATGAAATTTCAAATGACCGGCAACATACTGAATTATCCTCCTCTGATGAGGATCTATCTGATTCAGAAGATCTTACCTCAGATATTGACACTGACAAATCTACTAATCTCTTTAAGATGGAGTATATTCATTGCTTGTTTACAGAGGTGTTGATTACTTTGGATATTGAGGAAATTAGTACTCTTGATACTAAAACTAGTAAACGTTTAAATTCTGTTTATAAACCTCCTGTCGTTACTCCAGAGGTTTTTCCAGTTCTTGATGCTATTTCTGATATGATTTTAAAGGAATGGAATAGGCCTGGTACTTCTTTTATTCCTTCTTCTAGGTTTAAAAAGTTGTATCTTATGTCCCCTTCCTTCCCAATTACTAACGGGACACGGCAAGGATGCCCTCTATCCCCTCTAATTTTTGCCTTAATTATGGAACCCCTTGCTGCGACAATTTGATCTAACCCAGAAATCGAAGGGGTGACAATTGCAGGGATTCCTCAAAAAACAGCGTTGTTCACTGATGATCTTACCATTTTTTGGGGGAACCCGACTCATTCCCTTCCAGCTCTTATGGACCTCTTAGACACCTTTGGAGCGGTCTCTTATTATAAGCTAAATGTCAGCAAGACGGATGCCTTCACAATTAACATCCCCCAGACAGAGTATGCTTCTCTCAAAAGTCGATATTCGTTTAATTGGTCACAGCAGAGGATTAAACCTTTGGGAGTATTCCTCTCCTGGAATAGCACTACTATAGTTGAATCCAACTTTTATTCTCTTCTGCATTCCTTTCAAAAATCGGTAGAGCGCTGGAATGTCCCTTGCATCTCTTGGTTAGGCAGGGTTGCAGCTTTTAAAATGACCCTCCTGCCAAAGCTGACCTATTTGTTTAGAACTCTGCCGATACCTATACCTAAATCTCTTATAGGAAAATTCCAACTGCTCTGCAATAAATTTATTTGGAAATGTTATCACCCATGGGTAGCTACAAAAATGTTGTAACTCCCATTTCTAAGTGGGGGCGTGGGCGCCCCCAACTTGGCGTGTTACCATGAGGCCTCAAGGTTGGCCCATATTCTCCCGTGGAACACGGATACCTCGGAATGCAAGTGGTGGAGAATAGAACAGGCAACTCTCCCTGATTCACTCACTCTTTCAGACTTGCTGTGGATTCCTAAGCATACTCGGGTCTCTTTCAAGATCCAGAACTTTATAATTCTGTCAGCACTACGTTTTTGGGATAAAATCCATTCCTTGCCAGAGATCGCTCCGCACCCCTTGCCGGTTCATACGCTGTCAGTTCTTCTTCGAGCTCTTAGAGATTCACACCCTTCACTATGGCACTCACATGGCATTTCCACTATTAAGGACCTTTTCCCAGGTGGACAACTAATGCCACCAGCCACCTTTAACTCCACATACCATCCTACCCAGTTGCTCCAATTTGAATTCTGGAGGTTGAGGAGTCTGCTCCACTCATGGGGGTTCAAGGCCTTCCCCTTACAAGCTCTTACTAACTGGGAGCAACGTTGGGCCACAGCTCGGAGGATCCCCAGATCACTTTCCATTTCCTATCAAGATTTACTTAACCCCCCGACTTTTTATAAATCACCCTATATTATATCATGGGAAAGGGCTTTGTATTTTCATGCCTCACAGGAGGAATGGTCTAAAGCCACGCTACTCACAAAACAGGGTCTTCATTGTATTACCTTACTTGAGCTACACCTTAAAATTTGCACTCAGTGCCATCTTACTCCCTTAAGACTTTTTAAAATTTCCCTCTTAAACTCTCCGCTGTGTTGGAGGAAATGTGGGGAAGTGGGTTCGCCGTCGCATATTTGGTGGAGTTGCCCTAGACTGCAGCCTCTCTGGAAAATGCTTTCCCACAGGTGTCATGCTCTTGACTCCACTATGTGGACAAAGCCACAAACTATACTTTTTCATCTGTCCATTGAGACTCCCCTCAATCCTAAAGGGTTGTTTACTTTTTACCTGGTAATGGCTACTAAACTCTCCATTGCCCGCTTATGGAAGCAGTCTATTCCTCCTACTTGGAATGATATAGCTAAGATTATGGATTATTTAGAATGTATGGAGAGCCCTATTTTTTACCATAAACAATAAGACAAACTTACACACCCAGACCTGGGAAATTTGGAGACAAACTAAGTAAGCCCAAAATTTGGGTTATATGAGAGCCCTATTGAACGTATAAGTTGTTTATGTATCTTCTATTGTTTTCCTCCCCTTTCCTTTCCCCTCACTTACTGCACCCCCCCCCCCTTTTTTTTCTCTTCTCTCCCTCCGGCACTCCGCCGCACATCCATGTTTTATCTGTGGACTTTTTCTCGTTTGGTTTAATTATTAGACACCTTAACTTGAAGGACACCATTATAAGTATAATTTCATATCCACAATACCCATGGTATTATTCCATGGCCTCTGATATTATCCCACACATCTCTTGTATGCCTGGACTGTTATTTATTGTTGGTTTTCTGTTTATAGTATTATTAATTATCCCTGGTTGAAGTTATAAACAAACACTCTAATATAAAACTGAGGTTTTTCTTCTTCAATGAGATCCACAAGTGGTCTCTTATATCTTAGGAAGCCTCTTTTGCGGCTATTAGACCTAACTTGAGGTCCGTTAGTGACCCCTTATACCTGTTGTGAGGCTTAAAAAATTGAAAGGCATGTAATGTATATTGCATATTGTAACACAATACTGTATTGTAACCTTTATTTGTCTTAATTTGTATGCCTTTTTTTTTTCTTTTTCCCAAACCTCAATAAAAGAATTTAAAAAAAAATAATAAAAAGATTTATCCTTTGCCAGCAGTTAGATTGGAGTTTTGGGAAAAAATCCCCAAAGTTTATGGGGCTATTTCTACTCTTGTCAAACGTACTACTATTCCTATGGAAGATAGTACTTCTTTTAAGGACCCTTTAGATAGGAAACTTGAATCTTATCTAAGGAAAGCTTATTTTTTTTATGGCTACATTCTTAGGCCTGCTATATCCATGGCTGATGTTGCAGCTGCATCAACTTTTTGGCGCTTGCTTCAACATGCTAATCATTTTATCTGTGATGCTATTTTTGATGTCATCAAAATTGATGTTAAATCTATGTCTTTAGCTATTTTAGCTAGAAGAGCTTTGTGGCACAAATATTGGAATGCTGACATGGTATCTAAGTCTAGATTACTATCTCTTTCTTTCCAAGGTAAAGATTTATTTGGTTCTCAGTTGGATTAAATTATTTCAACTGTCACTGGGGGGGGGAAGGGAGTTTTTTTTACCTCAGGATAAAAGATTTAAGGGTAAACCTGAAGCTTCGAATCCCCAAAGAATCTGGTTCCAATTGGAAATCTTCTTCAAGTTGGAATAAATCCAAACCTTTTAAGAAACCAAAGCCAGCCCCCAAGTCTGCATGAAGGTGAGGCCCTCAATCCAGCTCAGCTGGTGGGGGGCAGATTAAAATTTTTCCAGAACATTTGGGCAGATTCTGTCCAAAATCAATGGATTCAGAGTATTGTTTCTCAAGGGTATCAAATAGGATTCAGAGTAAGACCTCCTGTGAGAAGATTTTTTTCTCACGTGTCCCAGCAAATCCAGTGAAGGCTCAGGCTTTTCTGAAGTGTGTTTCAGATCTAGAGCTTTCAGGGGCAATCTTACCAGTTCCGTTTCAGGAACAGGGTCTGGGGTTTTATTCGAATTTATTAATTGTCCCAAAGAAAGAAAATTCATTCATTTCATTTCTGGATCTGACAATTTTGAATCATGCCAACTTTCAAAATGGTGACTATAAGGACTATTCTGCCTTTTGTTCAGCAAGGTCATTATATGTCCATGATAGACTTACAGGATGCATATCTTCATATTCCGATTCATCCAGACCACTATCGGTTTCTGAGATTCTCTTTTCTAGACAAGCATTACCAATTTGTCGCTCTTCCATTTGGCCTAGCGACAGCTCCAAGAATTTTTTTCAAAGGTTCTCTGTGCCCTACCCTCTGTAATCAGAGAACAGGGTGTTGCAGTGTTTCCTTATTTGGACAATATCTTGGTACTAGCTCAGTCTTTACATTCTGCCGAATCTCACACAAATCAACTAGTGTTGTTTCTTCAAAGACCTGGTTGGAGGATCATTTTACCAAAAAGTTCCTTGATTCCTCAGACAAGGGTCACCTTTTTAGGTTTCCAGATAGATTCAGTGTCCATGACTTTGTCTCTAACAGACAAGAGACAAATAAAATTGGTTTCAGCTTGTCGAAACCTTCAGTCTCAATCATTCTCTTCAGTGGCTATGTGCATGGAAGTTCTAGGTCTCATGACTGCAGCATCGGACGCAATCCCCTTTGCTCGTGTTCATATGAGACCTCTTCAGCTTTGTATGCTGAATCAATGGTGCAGGGATTATACAAGGATATCACAATTAATATCCTTAAATCCCAATGTTAAACTCTCTCTGACTTGGTGGTTAGATCACCATCGTATAGTTCAAGGGGCCTCTTTTGTTCATCCAACCTGGACTGTAATCGCAACAGATGCAAGTCTTTCAGGTTGGGGAGCTGTCTGGGGATCTCTGACAGCACAAGGGGTTTGGAAATCTCAAGAGGCAAGGTTACCAATCAATATTTTAGAACTCTGTGCTATTTTCAGGGCTCTTCAGGTTTGGCCTCGGTTGAAGAGAGAACCAATCATTTGTTTTTAGACAGACAATATCACAACTGTGGCATATGTCATCAGGGTGGGACTCAGAGTCCCCTAGTTAGTCCCCTAGTTATGAAAGAAGTATCTCGGTTACTTTCTTGGGCGGAATTCAGCTCTTGTCTAATTTTCAGATTGTTCAGATGTGGAGTCTTCCAGAAATAGATCTGATAGCTTCCCATCCAAACAAACTTCCTAGGTACTTGTCCAGGTCCAGGGATCCTCAGGCGGAGTCGGTGGATGCGTTAGCAGTTCCTTGGTTTTACCAACCTGCTTATATCTTCCCGCCTCTAGTTCTTCTTCCAAGAGTGATCTCCAAGATCATCATGGAACAACAGTTTGTGTTTCTGGTAGCACCAGCATGGCCTCACAGGTTCTGGTATGCAGATTTTGTCCGGATGTCAAGTTGCCAACCTTGGCGACTTCCTTTAAGACCAGACCTTCAGTCTCAAGGACCTTTTTTCCATCAGGATCTCAAATCATTAAATTTGAAGGTATGGAAATTGAACGCTTAGTCATAGAGGTTTCACCGACTCAGTGATTAATACTATGTTACAGGCTCGTAAATCTGTTTCTAGGAAGATTTATTATCGAGTTTGGAAGACTTATATTTCATGGTGTTCTTCTAATAAATTCTCCTGGCATTCTTTTAGAATTTCTAGAATTTTACAGTTTCTTCAGGATGGTTTGGATAAAGGTTTATCTGCAAGTTCCTTGAAGGGACAAATCTCTACTCTTTCTGTTTTATTTCACAGAAAGATTGCTAAGCTTCCTGATATTCACTGTTTTGTACAGGCTTTGATCCATATCAAGCCTGTCATTAAATCAAACTCTCCTCCTTGGAGTCTTAATTTGGTTTTGAAGGCTTTACAGGCTTCTCCTTTTGAGCCCATGCAGTCCTTATATATTAAACTACTTTCTTGGAAAATGTTCTTTTTGGCTATCTCTTCTGCTAGAAGAGTTTCCGAATTATCTGCTCTTTCTTGTGAATCTCCTTTTCTGATTTTCCATCAGGATAAGGCAGTTTTGCTGACTTAATTTAAATTTTTACCTAAAGTTGTGAATTCTAACAATATTAATAGGGAAATTGTTGTTCCCTCTCTGTGTCCTAATCCTAAGAATTCTTTGGAGAGATCCTTACATTCTCTAGATGTTGTAAGAGCTTTGAAATATTATGTTGAAGCTACTAAAGATTTCAGGAAGACTTCTAGTCTATTTTGTTGTCTTTTCTGGTTCTAGGAAAGGTCAGATAGCTTCTGTCATTTCCTTGACATCTTGGTTAAAGCTTTTGATTCATCAGGCTTATTTGGAGTTGGGTCAGGCCCCGTCTCAGAGAATCACAGCTCATTCTACTAGATCAGTCTCCACTTTGTGGGCTTTTAAGAATGATGCTTCAGTTGATCCGATTTGCAAAGCAGCAACTTGGTCTTCTTTGCATACATTTACTAAATTCTACCGTTTTTATGTATTTGCCTCTTTGGAAGCAGTTTTTGGCAGAAAAGTTCTTCAGGCAGCTGTTTCAGTTTGATTCCTCTGCTTATGTTTTAAGTTTTTTTTTTTCAGTTATGAGAAAAACTTTTAGGATGTGGATTTAATTTTTTCAGTGGAAAATGGCTGTTTTTATTTTTATCCCTCCCTCTCTAGTGACTCTTCTGTGGAGTACCACATCTTGGGTATTACTATCCCATACGTCACTAGCTCATGGGCTCTAGCCAATTACATGAAAGAAAACATAATTTATGTAAAAGCTTACCTGATAAATTTATTTCTTTCATATTGGCAAGAGTCCATGAGACCCACCCTTTTGATGGTGGTTATGTTTTTTTTGTATAAAGCACAATTATATTTCCAGTTCCTTTTTTGATGCTTTTTACTCCTTTTTCTATCGCCCCACTACTTGGCTATTTGTTAAACTTAATTGTGGGTGTGGTGAAGGGTGTATTTATAGGCATTTTGAGGTTTGGGAAACTTTGCCCCTCCTGGTAGGATTGTATATCCCATACGTCACTAGCTCATGGACTCTTGCCAATATGAAAGCAATGAATTTATCAGGTAAGTTCTTACATAAATTATGTTTTCTTTCATGTAATTGGCAAGAGTCCATGAGCTAGTGACTTTTTTAAAAAAAAATGACGCAGTTAGTTTTAATTTTCCTTCCTCCTGTATCAAGTGACAGTCATCAGCTAATCGCAAACTGCATATATGTATATAATGTGAAATATTGCACATACTGAGTAGGTGCCTCGTAGAGTGTACATATTAAAAGATTGTGCATTTTTTGTTATTGGAAGGGAATTGAAATGTTTTGGGGTTTTTTGCATTGTGTGCTCTGAATCATGAATGTTTAAATGGAAAATAAATATATTACTCTCTTCTGAAACAGTATAACATATTAAATGTTTTTGCAAATATGATCTATTAATGTTCTATTACTGTTTTGCTTGCAATTTTTAGTTACAAATCTTTATTCTGCCAAACCCACAATTTAGCTAATTATAAAGATCCTATTCCGATGTTCTACTTTGGTAGAAACATCATGGCGACCCCGCATGCGCAGTTAAGGGCTATATTTCCTAGCACATGCACATATAAACTCCTGTGTAAGCTCTTTGTAGAGGTGCGTCACTAAGCAAGCACCGATGCAGAGCGGACAGGTGGTGACGTTGACATCAGAAGGGAGTAGCGCAACATAGCAAAGAAGTACTAAAAAAAAAAAAAAGATGGCTGCAGAGCATTTCGGATACTAGTACAAATGCGATTCCCTTAAGTAAGTTGTGCGCATGCGATATCCCCCTTACAAGTATTAGGAATATTAATTTAAAATGGCCACAACTAATTAGTGATTGGATGTGGCTCAGTTACTCTTTATAATAAATGGTGCGGTCACTGCCGCTCGTTTTAGGCTAAATAAAACATACAGTTTACAGTATTAAGAAGCTTCATTTTAAAATAAAAGCAAGTATTTCTCTTGTTAGGTGTATCCAGTCCACGGATCATCCATTACTTGTGGGATATTCTCCTTCCCAACAGGAAGTTGCAAGAGGATCACCCACAGCAGAGCTGCTATATAGCTCCTCCCCTAACTGCCATATCCAGTCATTCTCTTGCAAGCTCTCAACATAGCTGGAGGTAGTTAGAGGAAAGTGGTAAAATATAGTTAGTTTTTTCTTCAATCAAAAGTTTATTGTTTTTAAATGGTACCGGAGTGTACTATTTCTCTTGTTAAGTGTATTCAGTCCACGGGTCATCCATTACTTATGGGATTATATCTCCTTCCCAACAGGAAGTTGCAAGAGGATCACCCAAGCAGAGCTGCTATATATCTCCTCCCCTCACACGGAATGGAATTTGACTAAGAAAATACTATTAATACCGAAGTATTGTATAAGCCTTAACTGCAGTAGAAGCGACTGGTAGCAGGCTTATTAATAACACTATCTAACGTTTAAAGTGTATGTTTAAAACGTTTACTGGCATGTTATTCGTTTTTTGTGAGGTACTTTGGTGATAAATCTTTTGGGGCATGAAATTTTCCACATGGCTGTTTATTTCTATATAGAAACGATTAACTGAGGTTTCCCACTGTTGTAATAGGAGTGGGAGGAGCCTATTTTAGCGCTTTTTTGCGTAGTAAAAATTCAGTTTGTCTTCCTGCTTCTTCCTCCTTGATCCAGGACGTCTCTAGAGAGCTCAGGGGTCTTCAAAAGTCATTTTGAGGGAGGTAATCAGTCACAGCAGACCTGTGACAGCGTGTTTGACTGTGATAAAAAAACGTTAATTGTTAATTTGATTATCCGTTTTTGGGTATTAAGGGGTTAATCATCCATTTGCTAGTGGGTGCAATACTCTTCTAACTTAATACATTTACTGTGAAGATTTGGTTGCTATAACTGATTTGGTTCTTTGTTATTTCAACTGTGACGTTTTTTTGTGCTTCTTAAAGGCGCAGTAGTGTTTTTTATATTGCTTGTAAATTTACTTGAAAGGTTTTTCCAAGCTTGCTAGTCTCATTGCGAGTCTGTTTAAACATGTCTGACACAGATGAATCTGCTTGTTCACTATGTTTGAAGGCCAATGTGGAGCCCCACAGAAATATGTGTACTAATTGTATTGATGTCACTTTGAATAAAAGTCAATCTATATCTGTAAAGAAATTATCACCAGACAACGAGGGGGAAGTTATGCCGACTAACTCTCCTCACGTGTCAGTACCTTCGCCTCCCGCTCAGGGGGCGCGTGATATTGTGGCGCCAAGTGCATCAGAGAGGCCCATACAAATCACTTTGCAAGACATGGCTGCTGTTATGACAGAGGTATTATCTAAATTGCCTGAATTAAGAGGCAAGCGCGATAGCTCTGGGTTAAGGACAGAGCGCGCTGATGATGTGAGAGCCATGTCTGATACTGCGTCACAATTTGCAGAACATGAGGACGGAGAGCTTCATTCTGTGGGTGACGGATCTGATCCAGGGAGACCGGATTAAGAGATTTCTAATTTTAAATTTAAGCTTGAGAACCTCCGCGTATTGCTAGGGGAGGTATTAGCGGCTCTGAATGATTGTAACACGGTTGCAATTCCAGAGAAAGTATGTAGGTTGGATAAATACTTTGCGGTACCGGTGTGTACTGACGTTTTTCCTATACCTAAAAGGCTTACAGAAATTATTAGCAAGGAGTGGGATAGACCCGGTGTGCCTTTTTCCCCACCTCCGATGTTTAGAAAAATGTTCCCAATAGACGCCACCACACGAGACTTATGGCAGACGGTCCCTAAGGTGGAGGGAGCAGTTTCTACTTTAGCTAAGCGTACCACTATCCCGGTGGAGGATAGTTGTGCTTTTTCGGATCCAATGGATAAAAAAATTAGAAGGTTACCTTAAGAAAATGTTTGTTCAACAAGGTTTTATCTTACAGCCCCTTGCATGCATTGCGCCTGTCACTGCGGCTGCGGCATTCTGGTTTGAGTCTCTGGAAGAGGCCATTCGCACAGCTCCATTGGATGAGATTATGGCCAAGCTTAAAGCACTTAAGCTAGCTAATGCATTTGTTTCTGATGCCGTTGTACATTTAACCAAACTAACGGCTAAGAACTCCGGATTCGCCATCCAGGCGCGCAGAGCGCTATGGCTTAAATCCTGGTCAGCTGACGTGACTTCTAAATCTAAATTGCTTAATATTCCTTTCAAAGGGCAGACCTTATTCGGGCCCGGCTTGAAAGAAATTATTGCTGACATTACTGGGGGTAAGGGTCATACTCTTCCTCAGGACAGGGCCAAGTCAAAGGCCAAACAGTCTAATTTTCGTGCCTTTCGTAATTTCAAGGCAGGAGCAGCATCAACTTCCTCCGCTCCAAAACAGGAAGGACCTGTTGCTCGTTACAGACAGGGCTGGAAAACTAACCAGTCCTGGAACAAGGGCAAGCAGGCCAGAAAGCCTTCTTCTGCCCCTAAGACAGCATGAAGAGAGGGCCCCCTATCCGGAAACGGATCTAGTGGGGGGCAGACTTTCTCTCTTCGCCCAGGCTCAGGGATATCTTCTGGACTTCAAAGCATCTCCTCCACAAGGGAGATTTCATCTTTCAAGGTTATCAGCAAACCAAATAAAGAAAGAGGCATTTCTACGTTGTGTGCAAGACCTCTTAGTATTGGGGGTGATCCACCCAGTTCCGCGGACGGAACAAGGGCAAGGGTTTTACTCAAATCTGTTTGTGGTTCCCAAGAAAGAGGGAACCTTCAGACCAATCTTGGATCTAAAAATCTTAAACAAATTCCTAAGAGTTCCATCATTCATTCAAAATGGAAACTATTCGAACCATCCTAACCATGATCCAAGAGGGTCAATACATGACCACGGTAGACTTAAAGGATGCCTACCTTCATATACCGATTCACAAAGATCATTTTCGGTACCTAAGATTTGCCTTTCTAGACAGGCATTACCAGTTTGTAGCTCTTCCCTTCTGGTTGGCTACGGCCCCGAGAATCTTTACAAAGGGTCTGGGCTCACTTCTGGCAGTTCTAAGACCGCGAGGCATAGCGGTGGCTCCGTATCTAGACGACATCCTGATACAGGCGTCAAGCTTTCAAAGGGCCAAGTCTCATACAGAGATAGTTCTGGCATTTCTGAGGTCGCATGGGTGGAAGGTGAATGTGGAAAAGAGTTCTCTATCACCACTCACAAGAGTCTCCTTCCTAGGGACTCTTATAGATTCTGTAGAGATGAAAATTTACCTGACGGAGTCCAGGTTATCAAAACTTCTAAATGCTTGCAGTGTCCTTCATTCCATTCCACGCCCATCAGTGGCTCAGTGCATGGAAGTAATCGGCTTAATGGTAGCGGCAATGGACATAGTGCCATTTGCGCGCCTGCATCTCAGACCGCTGCAATTATGCATGCTTAGTCAGTGGAATGGGGATTACTCAGATTTGTCCCCTCTACTAAATCTGGATCAAGAGACCAGAGATTCTCTTCTCTGGTGGCTTTCTCGTGTCCATCTGTCCAAGGGTATGACCTTTCGCAGGCCAGATTGGACGATTGTAACAACAGATGCCAGCCTTCTAGGTTGGGGCGCAGTCTGGAACTCCCTGAAGGCTCAGGGATCGTGGACTCAGGAGGAGAAACTTCTCCCAATAAATATTCTAGAGTTAAGAGCAATATTCAATGCTCTTCTAGCTTGGCCTCAGTTAGCAACACTGAGGTTCATCAGATTCCAGTCGGTCAACATCACGACTGTGGCTTACATCAACCATCAAGGGGGAACCAGGAGTTCCCTAGCGATGTTAGAAGTCTCAAAGATAATTCGCTGGGCAGAGTCTCACTCTTGCCACCTGTCAGCGATCCACATCCCAGGCGTAGAGAACTGGGAGGCGGATTTTCTAAGTTGTCAGACTTTTCTTCCGGGGGAGTGGGAACTCCATCCGGAGGTGTTTACTCAACTGGTCCATCGTTGGGGCAAACCAGAACTGGATCTCTTGGCGTCTCGCCAGAACGCCAAGCTTCCTTGTTACGGATCCAGGTCCAGGGACCCAGGAGCGGTGCTGATAGATGCTCTGACAGCCCCTTGGGTCTTCAACATGGCTTATGTGTTTCCACCATTCCCGATGCTTCCTCGACTGATTGCCAGGATCAAACAGGAAAGAGCATCAGTGATTCTGATAGCGCCTGCGTGGCCACGCAGGACCTGGTATGCAGACCTAGTGGACATGTCGTCCTGTCCACCATGGTCTCTGCCTCTGAGGCAGGACCTTCTAATTCAGGGTCCTTTCAATCATCCAAATCTAATTTCTCTGAGACTGACTGCATGGAGATTGAACGCTTGATTCTATCAAAGCGTGGCTTCTCGGAGTCGGTTATTGATACCTTAATACAGGCTCGGAAACCTGTTACCAGAAAAATTTACCATAAGATATGGCGTAAATATTTATACTGGTGCGAATCCAAGAGTTACTCATGGAGTAAGGTTAGGATTCCTAGGATATTGTCTTTTCTTCAAGAGGGTTTAGAAAAGGGCTTATCTGCTAGTTCGTTAAAGGGACAGATTTCTGCTCTGTCTATTCTTCTACACAAACGTCTGGCAGAAGTTCCAGACGTTCAGGCCTTTTGTCAGGCTTTGGCTAGGATTAGGCCTGTGTTTAAGACTGTTGCTCCGCCGTGGAGTTTAAACTTAGTTCTTAAAGTTCTTCAAGGTGTTCCGTTTGAACCCCTTCATTTCATTGATATTAAGCTGTTATCTTGGAAAGTTCTGTTTTTGATGGCTATTTCCTCGGCTCGAAGAGTCTCTGAGTTATCTGCCTTACATTGTGATTCTCCTTATCTGATTTTCCATTCAGACGTAGTTCTGCGTACTAAACCTGGGTTCTTACCTAAGGTAGTTTCTAACTGGAATATCAATCAAGAGATTGTTGTTCCATCACTGTGTCCTAACCCTTCTTCAAAGAAGGAACGACTCTTGCATAATCTGGACGTAGTCCGTGCCCTGAAGTTCTATTTGCAGGCAACTAAAGATTTTCGTCAAACTTCTTCCCTGTTTGTCGTTTACTCTGGACAGAGGAGAGGTCAAAAAGCTTCGGCTACCTCTCTCTCCTTTTGGCTTCGTAGCATAATACGCTTAGCCTATGAGACTGCTGGACAGCAGCCTCCTGAAAGAGTTACAGCTCATTCCACTAGAGCTGTGGCTTCCACCTGGGCCTTTAAGAATGAGGCCTCTGTTGAACAGATTTGCAAGGCTGCAACTTGGTCTTCACTTCACACTTTTTCAAAATTTTACAAATTTTACACTTTTGCTTCTTCGGAGGCTGTTTTTGGGAGAAAGGTTCTACAGGCAGTGGTTCCTTCCGTTTAAAGTTCCTGCCTTGTCCCTCCCATCATCCGTGTACTTTAGCTTTGGTATTGGTATCCCATAAGTAATGGATGACCCGTGGACTGAATACACTTAACAAGAGAAAACATAATTTATGCTTACCTGATAAATTTATTTCTCTTGTAGTGTATTCAGTCCACGGCCCGCCCTGTCTTTTAAGGCAGATCTAAATTTTTAATTCAAACTACAGTCACCACTGCACCCTATGGTTTCTCCTTTCTTGTCTTGTTTCGGTCGAATGACTGGATATGACGTGTGAGGGGAGGAGCTATATAGCAGCTCTGCTTGGGTGATCCTCTTGCAACTTCCTGTTGGGAAGGAGATATAATCCCATAAGTAATGGATGACCCGTGGACTGAATACACTACAAGAGAAATAAATATATCAGGTAAGCATAAATTATGTTTTTATCTCAGGCAGCATTTAGAAGAAGAATCTGCCTGCGTTTTTATATGATCTTAGCAGAAGTAACTAAGATCCACTGCCGTTCTCACATATGTCTGAGGAGTGAGGTAACTTCAGAGGGAGAATGGCGTGCAGGGTATCCTGCAATAAGGTATGTGAATTTAAGTTTTTCTAGGGATGGAATTTGCTAGAAAATGCTGCTGATACCGGATTAATGTAAGTTAAAGCCTAAATACAGTGATTTAATAGCGACTAGTATCAGGCTTGCTATCAGAGGTATATACTCTGATTAATGTGCAATATAAAACGTTTGCTGGCATGTTTAATCGTTTTTATATATGCTTTGGTGATAAAACTTATTGGGGCCTAGTTTTTTCCACATGGCTGGCTTTATTTTTGCCTAGAAACAGTTTCCTGAGCCTTTCCACTGTTATAGTATAAAAGTTACAGTTGGTGCAGTTAAAATTACAAACTGTGACATTCAGCTTCCCTCAGCAGTCCCTTGCATGCTATAGGACATCTCTGAAGGGCTCAAAAGGCTTCAAAAGTAGGAGCTGTGGCAGTTGTTATGACTGTTTCAAAAACATATTTTTCGTTTTGTTAATCTGTTTTTTGTATTAAGGGGTTAATCATCCATTTGCAAGTGGGTGCAATGCTCTGCTAACTTGTTACATACACTGTAAAAATTTCGTTAGTTTAACTGCCTTTTTTCACTGTTATTTCAAATTTTGGCAAAATTTGTTTCTCTTAAAGGCACAGTAACGTTTTTTTATATTGCTTGTTAACTTGATTTAAAGTGTTTTCCAAGATTGCTAGTCTCATTGCTAGTCTGTATAAACATGTCTGGCATAGAGGAAACTCCTTGTTCATTATGTTTAAAAGCCATGGTGGAACCCCATAGGAGAATGTGTACTAAATGTATTGATTTCACTTTAAACAATAAAGATCAGCTGTTATCTTTAAAAGAATTATCACCAGAGGATTCTGATGAGGGGGAAGTTATGCCGACTAACTCTCCCCACTTGTCAGACCCTTTGACTCCCGCTCAAGGGACTCACGCTAAAATGGCGCCAAGTACATCAAAGACGCCCATAGCGATTACTTTGCAGGACATGGCGGCAATCATGGATAATACCCTGTCAGCGGTATTAGCCAGACTGCCTGAATTCAGAGGAAAGTGCGATAGCTCTGGGGTTAGACGTAATACAGAGTGCGCAGATGTTTTAAGGCCCATGTCTGATACTGCGTCACAATATGCAGAAGCTGAGGAAGAGCTTCAGTCTGTGGGTGACGTCTCTGACTCGGGGAAACCTGATTCAGATATGTCTACTTTTAAATTTAAGCTTGAGAACCTCCGGCTGTTGCTTGGAGAGGTTTTAGCTGCTCTGAATGACTGACACAATTGCAGTGCCAGAGAAATTGTGTAGACTGGATAAATACTATGCGGTGCCGGTGTGTACTGACGTTTTTCCAATACCTAAAAGGTTTACAGAAATTATTACTAAGGAGTGGGACAGACCCGGTGTGCCGTTTTCCCCCCCCTCCTATTTTTAGAAAAATGTTTCCAATAGACGCCACCACACGCGACTTATGGCAGACCCTCCCTAAGGTGGAGGGAGCAGTTTCTACTTTAGCAAAGCGTACCACTATCCCTGTCGAGGACAGTTGTGCTTTTTCAGATCCAATGGATAAAAATTTAGAAGGTTACCTTAAGAAAATGTTTATTCAACAAGGTTTTATCCTGCAGCCCCTTGCATGCATTGCTCCTGTCACTGCTGCTGTGGCGTTCTGGTTTGAGTCTCTGGAAGAGGCCTTTCAGACAGCTACTCCATTGACTGAAATACTTGACAAGCTTAGAACACTTAAGCTAGCTAATTCTTTTGTTTCTGATGCCATTGTTCATTTGACTAAACTAACGGCTAAGAATTCTGGATTCGCCATCCAGGCACGTAGGGCGCTATGGCTTAAATCTTGGTCAGCTGACGTGACTTCAAAGTCTAAATTACTTAACATTCCCTTCAAGGGGCAGACCCTATTCGGGCCTGGTTTGAAGGAAATTATTGCTGACATTACTGGAGGCAAAGGGTCATACCCTTCCTCAGGACAGGGCCAAATCAAGGGCCAAACAGTCTAATTTTCGTGCCTTTCGAAACTTCAAGGCAGGTGCAGCATCAACTTCCTCTGCTACAAAACAAGAGGGAACTTTTGCGCAATCCAAGCCGGCCTGGAAATCTAACCAGGCCTGGAGCAAAGGCAAGCAGGCCAGAAAGCCTGCTGCTGCCTCTAAGACAGCATGAAGGAACGGCCCCCTATCCGGCAACGGATCTAGTAGGGGGCAGACTTACTCTATTCGCCCAGGCGTGGGCAAGAGATGTTCAGGATCCCTGGGCGTTGGAGATCATATCTCAGGGATATCTTCTGGACTTCAAAGCTCCCCCCCCCCCCCCCACAAGGGAGATTTCACCTTTCGAGATTATCTGTAAACCAGATAAAGAAAGAGGCATTCTTACGCTGTGTGCAAGACCTCCTAATAATGGGAGTGATCCATCCAGTTCCACAGATCGAACAAGGACAGGGATTTTATTCAAATCTGTTTGTGGTTCCCAAAAAAGAGGGAACCTTCAGACCAATTTTGGATCTAAAGATCTTAAACAAATTCCTCAGAGTTCCTTCGTTCAAAATGGAAACTATTCGGACAATCCTACCTATGATCCAGGAGGGTCAGTACATGACCACATTGGATTTGAAGGATGCTTACCTTCACATACCGATTCACAAAGATCATCATCGGTTCCTAAGGTTTGCCTTTCTAGACAGGCATTACCAGTTTGTGGCTCTTCCCTTCGGGTGAGCTACAGCCCCAAGAATTTTTACAAAGGTTCTGGGGTTTCTTCTGGCGGTCCTAAGACCACGGGGCATAGCAGTGGCCCCTTATCTAGACAACATCCTTATACAGGCGTCAAACTTCCAAATTGCCAAATCTCATACGGACATAGTGTTGGCATTTCTGAGGTCGCATGGGTGGAAACTGAACGAGGGAAAGAGTTCTCTATCACCCCTCACAAGGGTTTCCTTCCTAAGAACTCTGATAGATTATGTAGATAACGGAGTCCAGGTTATCAAAGCTTCTAAATTCCTGCCGTGTTCTTCACTACATTCCGCACCCTTTGGTGGTTCAGTGCATGGAAGTGATCGGCTTAATGGTAGCGGCGATGGACATAGTGCCATTTGCGCGCCTACATCTCAGACCGCTGCAATTATGCATGCTCAGTCAGTGGAATGGGGATTACACAGATTTGTCCCCTCTGCTAAATCTGGATCAAGAGACCAGAGATTCTCTTCTCTGGTGGCTATCTCGGGTCCATCTGTCCACAGGTATGACCTTTCGCAGGCCAGATTGGACAATTGTAACAACAGATGCCAGCCTTCTAGGTTGGGGTGCAGTCTGGAATTCCCTGAAGGCTCAGGGATCGTGGACTCAGGAGGAGAAACTCCTCCCAATAAATATTCTGGAGTTAAGAGCAATATTCATTGCTCTTCTAGCTTGGCCTCAGTTAGCAACCCTGAGGTTCATCAGATTTCAGTCGGACAACATCACGACTGTGGCTTACATCAACCATCAAGGGGGGACCAGGAGCTCCCTAGCGATGTTAGAAGTCTCCAAGATAATTCGCTGGGCAGAGACTCACTCTTGCCATCTATCAGCGATCCATATCCCAGGTGTAGAGAACTGGGAGGCGGATTTTCTAAGTCGTCAGACTTTTCATCCGGGGGAGTGGGAACTCCATCCGGAGGTGTTTGCTCAATTGGTTCATCGTTGGGGCACACCAGAATTGGATCTCATGGCGTCTCGCCAGAACGCCAAGCTTCCTTGTTACGGATCCAGGGACCCAGAAGCGACGCTGATAGATGCTCTAGCAGCACCGTGGTTCTTCAACCTGGCTTATGTGTTTCCACCGTTTCCTCTGCTCCCTCGACTGATTGCCAAAGTCAAACAGGAGAGAGCATCAGTGATCTTGATCGCGCCTGCGTGGCCACGCAGGACCTGGTATGCAGACCTTGTGGACATGTCATCCTTTCCACCTTGGCCTCTGCCTCTGAGACAAGACCTTCTACTACAAGGTCCTTTCAATCATCCAAATCTAATTTCTCTGAGACTGACTGCCTGGAGATTAAATGCTTGATTTTATCAAGGCGTGGCTTCTCAGAGTCAGTCATTGATACCTTAATACAGGCACGAAAGCCTGTAACCAGGAAAATCTACCATAAGATATGGCGCAAATATCTTCATTAGTGTGAATCCAAGAATTACTCATGGAGTAAGGTTAGGATTCCTAGGATATTGTCCTTTCTCCAAGAGGGTTTGGATAAAGGATTATCAGCTAGTTCTTTAAAGGGACAGATTTCTCCTCTGTCTATCCTTTTGCACAAGCGTCTGGCAGAGGTTCCAGACGTCCAGGCATTTTGTCAGGCTTTGGTTAGAATTAAGCCTGTGTTTAAACCTGTTGCTCCTCCATGGAGCTTAAACTTGGTTCTTAAGGTTCTTCAAGGAGTTCCGTTTGAACCCCTTCATTCCATTGATATCAAACTTTTATCTTGGAAAGTTCTGTTTTTGATGGCTATTTCCTCGGCTCGTAGAGTCTCTGAGTTATCAGCTTTACAATGTGATTCTCCTTATCTGATTTTTCCATACAGATAAAGTAGTTCTGCGTACAAAACCTGGGTTTTTACCTAAGGTAGTTTCCAACAATATCAATCAAGAGATTGTTGTTCCATCATTGTGTCCTAATCCTTCTTCAAAGAAGGAACGTCTTTTACATAATTTGGACGTAGTCCGTGCTTTAAAGTTTTACTTACAAGCGACTAAAGATTTTCGTCAAACATCTTCCCTGTTTGTTGTTTACTCTGGACAGAGGAGAGGTCAAAAGGCTTCGGCAACCTCTCTTTCTTTTTGGCTTCGGAGCGTAATACGCTTAGCCTATGAGACTGCTGGACAGCAGCCCCCTGAAAGGATTACAGCTCATTCTACTAGAGCTATGGCTTCCACCTGGGCCTTTAAAAATGAGGCTTCTGTTGAACAGATTTGCAAAGCGGCGACTTGGTCTTCGCTTCATACCTTTTCAAAATTTTACAAATTTGATACTTTTGCTTCTTCGGAGGCTATTTTTGGGAGAAAGGTTCTACAGGCAGTGGTCCCTTCCATTTAAGTACCTGCCTTGTCCCTCCCTTCATCCGTGTACTTTAGCTTTGGTATTGGTATCCCACAAGTAATGGATGATCCGTGGACTGGATACACCTAACAAGAGAAAACATAATTTATGCTTACCTGATAAATTTATTTCTCTTGTGGTGTATCCAGTCCACGGCCCGCCCTGTCCTTTTAAGGCAGGTGTAAATTTTAAACTACAGTCACCACTGCACCCTATGGTTTCTCCTTTGTCGGCTAGTTTCGGTCGAATGACTGGATATGGCAGTTAGGGGAGGAGCTATATAGCAGCTCTGCTGTGGGTGATCCTCTTGCAACTTCCTGTTGGGAAGGAGAATATCCCACAAGTAATGGATGATCCGTGGACTGGATACACCACAAGAGAAATAAATTTATCAGGTAAGCATAAATTATGTTTTTGCATTATATGTATGTTTATAATTCTAATAATGCATTTTATTTTACTAAAATTTGAAAATTATTTATATCCCTTTAATTTTGACTTAATGGAAATTCAATTATATTATTTTATGTGATTTAGAAACCCTTTACTATATAGTGCTGGTAAATTTTTGAGAATTGTGCTCCTTGTGTGGGTATACAAACTTACAACTCGACATACACAGCATATTTTTTGTAGGCGTACAGTTATTACGTATTGATTTCAATAAACAGTGCCATCTGGTTTTAATATGTAGTGTTGCTACAATATCAGCAGAATCGGTCACTTCATAATTAATGGATTTTAGCATCATGCAACACCATCTTCTCATATGTTCAACAAAATCATTTTTTAAAAATTAATCTTTTCTCTCCTTGACACAGAACATATTTACAATACTAGAATAGTAAGCTAAGCGAACTAATTTAACACTGTGATCAAACCTGTAGCCCACTGCAGAACGTAATAAGTAAGAATAGCCATATATTGCATAGTGTACTGTAGGCAGGGGAGGTTCATTGTAAATACTGAGAGTTCAGGAAGTATAGATTGGATTGCTTACCCTTTTGTATTCTTAGTTCTCTCTCCTTTACCCTTTTCCTTAACAGAACAGGGCCCTGAGGGCCAGAGTTTACTAATGCTTATCTACTGTAATAAATGGAGGTGCACTAGCATAGCATCCCCTACAAGTCCCAAACAAAACAGGTGCAGAATTAACACATTCATGTTTAGCCAGTTCTATGAATTTCTATAGACTTTCACTATATATTAAAAATAGAATGGCTTGGTAAAAATGCACATTCGTGATTTGTCTACTATGGATAGACCTTTCAGTGAACATTTAAATTTAGCCAAATCTTTTAATCACTATATGACAGACTTTATCATGTATAGTTCTAGTAGACATAAGATCAGGTGGACATGTAAAATGATTCATTGCCAGAATAAATGTTGTCATAAATTGCTTTTATGGCTCATTTATATAGCAATTCTTAACATAAAGGATTTTTTCCACATATAATTAAATACTTCTTGATTTGAAGAGTGGTGGTTGAAATCTTTTAAGTAGCTCTAAATAAGAAGTTTAAATGGGCTCTTTCCACAAATTTGCATATTTTCATGTCATTTGCATATGATTCTTGTTAGTAAGCACTCTTCAGATTATTGTAAAATGCAACAAATTACATTTTCTCTTTTCTAAAGGATGTTGTCAAAATGATTTTTCAAGGGACATAAACCCAAATGTTTCGGAATCAGAGCCTACTCTTTTAAACAACTTTCTAATTTTCTTTGTTCCCTTGTTTATGTTTTGTGGAAAAGCAGGGACATAAGCTAAGAAGAATGTTATCCATGTGCAATAGCACTAGATGTACAGGGTTGTGCTCATTAAGAGGATAACACATGCTGGTAAAAAATAAGTGTCTGGATTTCTTTAAATACATGCTGTTAAATGGAAACTAAACTTATTATTATTAGTATTACAATACAAACCATTTCTGTTGTCTTGCTATAGAATCAGCAAAGACTAAACATTTGCAAAACAAATTAATGTAGTTTATTTATTTAGTATCGTCGTCTGGGGTTGTCATGTTCCTTGTTCAGAGGAGAATTGCCTGGTATTTCGGGGCTGGACTGACCTTACTTGGCGGGATCAGACTGATATACTTCAGGAAAGTTTTCTTCTGTGAAAAGCACACTGGTCTAAAAGAGGCTGCTTCCGGGTGGTAAATCGCCATAGAACAAGCCACTGAGCTGTTGTTCGTTCCTGGTAGAGCGCTTCTCTCTTTGTATGCAAATTATTATGACCCTGGGGAAGTCTCCCTATGGTTGATGGGGGAAACCAGACGTGGACTCCTTGCCCAGTGTGCTTAGAGGAATGTGGCTGCACCTCACTGACGAGGCCCATAGGAGGCCGAAACGATCGTCTGGGGTTGTCCTGTTCCTTGTTCAGAGGAGAATTGCCTGGTATTTCGGGGCTGGACTGACCTTACTTGGCGGGATCAGACTGATATACTTCAGGAAAGTTTTCTTCTGTGAAAAGCACACTGGTCTAAAAGAGGCTGCTTCCGGGTGGTAAATCGCCATAGAACAAGCCACTGAGCTGTTGTTCGTTCCTGGTAGAGCGCTTCTCTCTTTGTATGCAAATTATTATGACCCTGGGGAAGTCTCCCTATGGGTGATGGGGGAAACCAGACGTGGACTCCTTGCCCAGTGTACTTAGAGGAATGTGGCTGCACCTCACTGACGAGGCCCATAGGAGGCCGAAACGATCGTCTGGGGTTGTCATGTTCCTTGTTCAGAGGAGAATTGCCTGGTATTTCGGGGCTGGACTGACCTTACTTGGCGGGATCAGACTGATATACTTCAGGAAAGTTTTCTTCTGTGAAAAGCACACTGGTCTAAAAGAGGCTGCTTCCGGGTGGTAAATCGCCATAGAACAAGCCACTGAGCTGTTGTTCGTTCCTGGTAGAGCGCTTCTCTCTTTGTATGCAAATTATTATGACCCTGGGGAAGTCTCCCTATGGGTGATGGGGGAAACCAGACGTGGACTCCTTGCCCAGTGTGCTTAGAGGAATGTGGCTGCACCTCACTGACGAGGCCCATAGGAGGCCGAAACGATCGTCTGGGGTTGTCATGTTCCTTGTTCAGAGGAGAATTGCCTGGTATTTCGGGGCTGGACTGACCTTACTTGGCGGGATCAGACTGATATACTTCAGGAAAGTTTTCTTCTGTGAAAAGCACACTGGTCTAAAAGAGGCTGCTTCCGGGTGGTAAATCGCCATAGAACAAGCCACTGAGCTGTTGTTCGTTCCTGGTAGAGCGCTTCTCTCTTTGTATGCAAATTATTATGACCCTGGGGAAGTCTCCCTATGGGTGATGGGGGAAACCAGACGTGGACTCCTTGCCCAGTGTGCTTAGAGGAATGTGGCTGCACCTCACTGACGAGGCCCATAGGAGGCCGAAACGATCGTCTGGGGTTGTCATGTTCCTTGTTCAGAGGAGAATTGCCTGGTATTTCGGGGCTGGACTGACCTTACTTGGCGGGATCAGACTGATATACTTCAGGAAAGTTTTCTTCTGTGAAAAGCACACTGGTCTAAAAGAGGCTGCTTCCGGGTGGTAAATCGCCATAGAACAAGCCACTGAGCTGTTGTTCGTTCCTGGTAGAGCGCTTCTGTCTTTGTATGCTATTTATTTAGTAGCCAAACTCCACCCACATGAGCCAATTTTGGCTTAAAGGGACAGTTTACTCAAACATTGTCTTCCCTTTAATTTGTTCCCAATGATCCACTTTACCTGTTGGAGTGTATGAAATTGTTTACAAGTATTTCCATTAATCTTATAAGTGCTAGTATATAATTAGTGCGCCAATGGTCTGAAAATCCACTGTCTGTATGACAGTGAGACACAATCACAGTGTTAAAAATCTAAATATATAACTATACGATACAAATCGTTATAGAAAAATACCCCAATCAAATTATATTAGGATACAAATGAATTCTTAAGAAACAAATAAATTCTTCTTAGATATTAAAAGTGATAACATAATATAGTGGTGTCTTTGCAGCAAACACCCCAAAATAATAAGGTGATAAAACTGCAAGGGCACTGTAAATAATAAACACAGCAATGTGATAGAATTGTAAAATATTATAGTGAAAAAGTCCCAATGATCAAAGTTCAAAGTGTTACATATATGATGGGCGTAATGTCCAAATCACAGTAGGCAGGCTCTTCTCCAAAAGATCCCTGTTGGTGACCCAGGGGTGGATACTATATAGAAAAAAAGATAAAAGAAGGCGCCAACATAGTGCGGTTACCAATGGGATGGAACACGCTTAGTAAATAATACCAGGTACTCACAGGATGAAAGACACTTGAGAAGTGTCACAGGTGCCTCCTGGACTCTCAGAGTTGTCCAGCTAACTCCCACTCCACTGTGGTGGTAAGGTTCCGCTTGTCTCTACCGATTAGGATGGCTCCGCTAGTGGTTGTGGCTCCCAGCCAGTATTCCAATAGGACTCTCTTGCGGTTTCCCCAAATCCAGCTATCCAGTTAAAATCCGTGCTCTCCGGTGAGAGGTGATACAGCAAGGATAAAAGTGGTTTGTGACGGTGGTAACAAACTACAATATTGCCATTAAAAATATCAGAAAAGAAAGTTCGTGGCTGCAGTAATAAAATCAAAAAAAGACTTTATTTACACAACGTTTCTCGGTCTGTACGTGACCGTTTCCTCAGGTGCATAAGTGTATAATAAAACACATAAAAACCACGAACTTATATCAGTAATACAGCGTCTCCAAATGCATACTGCGCATGTACGTGGGTGTGTCCCCATACTGGGAGTTCCATTGGCGTTAACTAACCAATGAGGTGCTTGTAATCACACACCTCCATAATTACGAGTGTATTGGGGAATTACTCAGTGTGGTTTTAACAAATAGCCCACACAGTTTTAAAAGCCGCAACGGGCCATGGTAATCAATAAATCTAATGAACAGATAACGTACAAGATAAAATATTATCTAAAAAAAATATATACATGTATATAAAAATATATATAAAAACATATCAATAAAATGTGTAAATATACAAACTACCAGATTGGGCACACCCACTCGCTATGTATACATACATACTATTACTAACGTTCATGAAGTCATTAACTCTTCATAAAATTAGTTCACATACAGATGGTTAATTGCATGGATATAGGAGAGATCTTACATGTAAAATGCAAACTATGAATAAAGTAACCTATATGTAAAAAAATATATTAGAAGTATAATACGTCTCTCCCCAAAGATACGATTAATTCCATAATTTGGTTAAAAATGACAGTATTAGATAAATCAATATTCGTCTACGTGATCAGAGAGAAAATTGCTTAACCCTAGACAGAGTGATTAATAAAAAAACTTAGCTAGGGTGAATGAAAAGGATTTAGAACCCAATCCAACCCAATGAACATCATCAAGTGATCAAACTATAGTCCACATATAGCAAATCCAACACTTAGTATCTTAATTCGAGGTCATTTTAATTAGTATTTTCATTTAGATTTGTAGGACTTGGTTCCTGACTCCTGTTAGCATCAACATGTATATGTGGTTATAAAATTTAATGTATTTTGATTTACAATATATCGTTACTATTTATATGAATGTCACGTAATGTACCTCTAAATAAGTAAAACCAGTTTGAGTCTAGGCACCTTATAGAAACAACATGATTAATGTCCATTAATGAGCTAACACAGTTATTACAAGTCCTTATAACTAGACAGTCAGGTTGGATTGGGTTCTAAATCCTTTTCATTCACCCTAGCTAAGTTTTTTTATTAATCACTCTGTCTAGGGTTAAGCAATTTTCTCTCTGATCACGTAGACGAATATTGATTTATCTAATACTGTCATTTTTAACCAAATTATGGAATTAATCGTATCTTTGGGGAGAGACGTATTATACTTCTAATATATTTTTTTACATATAGGTTACTTTATTCATAGTTTGCATTTTACATGTAAGATCTCTCCTATATCCATGCAATTAACCATCTGTATGTGAACTAATTTTATGAAGAGTTAATGACTTCATGAACGTTAGTAATAGTATGTATGTATACATAGCGAGTGGGTGTGCCCAATCTGGTAGTTTGTATATTTACACATTTTATTGATATGTTTTTATATATATTTTTATATACATGTATATATTTTTTTTAGATAATATTTTATCTTGTACGTTATCTGTTCATTAGATTTATTGATTACCATGGCCCGTTGCGGCTTTTAAAACTGTGTGGGCTATTTGTTAAAACCACACTGAGTAATTCCCCAATACACTCGTAATTATGGAGGTGTGTGATTACAAGCACCTCATTGGTTAGTTAACGCCAATGGAACTCCCAGTATGGGGACACACCCACGTACATGCGCAGTATGCATTTGGAGACGCTGTATTACTGATATAAGTTCGTGGTTTTTATGTGTTTTATTATACACTTATGCACCTGAGGAAACGGTCACGTACAGACCGAGAAACGTTGTGTAAATAAAGTCTTTTTTTGATTTTATTACTGCAGCCACGAACTTTCTTTTCTGATATTTTTAATGGCAATATTGTAGTTTGTTACCACCGTCACAAACCACTTTTATCCTTGCTGTATCACCTCTCACCGGAGAGCACGGATTTTAACTGGATAGCTGGATTTGGGGAAACCGCAAGAGAGTCCTATTGGAATACTGGCTGGGAGCCACAACCACTAGCGGAGCCATCCTAATCGGTAGAGACAAGCGGAACCTTACCACCACAGTGGAGTGGGAGTTAGCTGGACAACTCTGAGAGTCCAGGAGGCACCTGTGACACTTCTCAAGTGTCTTTCATCCTGTGAGTACCTGGTATTATTTACTAAGCGTGTTCCATCCCATTGGTAACCGCACTATGTTGGCGCCTTCTTTTATCTTTTTTTCCATTAATCTTATATTGGCATTTGAATAAGTTTATTTAGCCTGTGATTTCCCCACCCATCCTGAAAGATTTTGGCCTCAAGACCAAGCTGTGTTAACACAGCCAGCAGAAGAAATTACCCTGCCAGTGGGTTATAGAAGAGATAATGTAATGTTAATTTTCCATTGTCCTCTCCAAGTATTGGTGATTGGTTTATGGACAGATATAGGATAAAGATGCATGTATATGTACATCATGTGATAAAGTAATGAGACCTCATTATACCTACAAGCTCAACCCATTTTATTAGGTTGTGGCTTCAAAACACAAAATCATCTAATTCATATAGAGAAATAAGCTTTAAAAAAGCAAATCTCATACATTTCATACTCTGCAACTGGTAAAAGAGTAATTGGAAACACATTAAGGGAAAATCTATTTTATAGTATACTGTCCCTTTAAGTAGCTAAAAATAAAGAAATCACAGGTTTCTGAGCTAGTGAACCAAAATAAAAATAAATAAATAATTATTTCTTCACCCTCTAGCAATAAATTATGATGACCTTATTGTAGAAAAATGTAGTGAAAGTAAAGAGAAACAAGAAAGGACAGACATCTTGAAGAATAGAGTAATACATATGGAATAACTGTGCAGGTTGTTGTATATCCTAGATTAGGTAACTGTGTAAAACCAGGGATCTCTCTAAAGAACGAATATATTTAATTTTTATTATAATTGTATTTACGATATTTAGCTTGTGAACAGCATATAGCTTTTAGTATTCTAAAATGTTGCCCATTTTGACTCACGAGGTGTTCCGGAAGGGGTGGAGCGTAGACACACCTGCTCCTGGTCGGCGTTCAGGTGAACGCAGGAGAGAAAAAAAACTACCCCTAAGCTTTCAGCCACATAGCCCGCAGAATTCTGTGTTTGTTTTCTGGGGTTTTACTGTAGTGGCGAAGTAGAGTACAAATTACTCGAAGACAAGCTGGAAAAACCTACCTGGCCGATAACGGCATGCGGCTATACCGCATTTTTGCCTGACTTTCGAGGTGCAGGAGCTAGGCCGCTATAAGCAGAGGATAATACCTTGGGAGAACACTGTTTCCGGAGCAGCAGTGTGGCTGAGACCGGCTGTAGACAATTGCTCCCCTGGTTGGAACAGATACGGCAGGGCTCGCAGAGGACGTGCTCACGGAGTACAGGTGCGAGACCGCTACAAGCAGAGGATAATACCTTGGGAGAACAGTGTTTCCGGAGCAGCAGTGTGGCTGAGACCGGCTGTCGACAACCGTTCCCCTGGCTGGAACAGATACGGCAGGGCTCACAGAGGACGTGCTCACTGAGTACAAGAAGCTCAAGCTGGTCCGACGGGAGGACTGAGCCCCTGACGATAGGTGACAACCGAGGTCCGGGCTCTGACATCATCCATCTGTTAAAACATAAAAGACGGGGTGCATAACTGAGGCTGGACGGCTGAAGGAAAGAGCTGCTTACGTCCGGGGGCCAACCTAGGAGAACTCAGCTCCAGGATTAGTCACGGTTGCGCTCAGGTGCAATCCAGGTACAGGATACAGCAGTGAATGAGCTGGCCAAATTGGATCTATAGATGCTCAGCAGAGTAAATGGAATCCTGACAGAACCACAGATAAAAACGGCAGCCTGGTTTAAGTAATCTAGCGAGCCTCAGAAGCGCAAGTATTGACTTTTTTCTTCCTTTGTCTCCCCCTTTGGTATAACGGGTCATGTTGCTAGATGTCTTCCCCGAAGATGCCCCTGTATAAACTTTGGTAAAGTCATTTTTATTTTTCACCTTTTTCCCTAAAGAGGACAGTTGAATACTACTATATCAAACATTATAAAGGGAAGGAAGGTGGCTGGTAGCATTGACTTAAGTGCACGAGACTTTGTTGTGGAACTAACTTTGAATCATAAGGGGAATTGTGTTTTTGCTTGTTGTAAGGAGTAAGAAGAGGGGAAGAAGAAGAAGGAAAGAGGAAGGGGAGAAAAGATAGAAAGAAGGAGGGAGAATCCATTAATTACCAGGATCCTTTCAAGGAAAAAATATTTTGTATATCAAGTCTGGAAAAGTATAAGATGTTTAAAAAAAGGGTTATATTGACCCATTAAAGTTTCTAAAATAGATAGTGAATCAGGGTCAGCAAATAATGATATGTATGTATAACATTGTTTTGTTCCTTAGAAGAATCTAGGTGTTTGGTAAAAGTAAATTATAAGGATTCTACATCTATGTTTAGACATAGCAAAGCTCAGATTGATATATTTCTGCTGTATAGGCTTTAAGTATTCTGTTTTATATATATTGGTTGGTGTCCTGGAGGAGGAAGGAGTAGGATTGTTTGAAGGCTAGGCTCTAGTGCCAGGCATTTTAGGTTATAAGCATATTTAGATTATTGTCTGGCGGTATTGTTTTGTTGTTGTTTTTTCTTTTTTTTTCTTTTATTCATAGTTTTTGTCTGCATATATACGCACGAGCACCACCTTAACACTTTTTGACAATTTCGTATATATATATACTATATACTACACTTTTTTTTTTTTTTTTTTCTCACATTTAGATATTTAGAAGGTTTTGTCACACTTCACATTCAGTCACCAAATACACCCTCACACTTATCACTGGCAGTAATCACACGATTACCCAATCACTTTTTCTTTCCTTTAAATGGAAAGATTTGTCTCACAAGGCAGACAAAGTTCACCAATAATGCCTTCCAAATCCAGAGAAAAAAAAGGTATTAAGATCCCTGAGGCCAGTTCTGAGGCCATGAATGAATCCGCAAATGATGCACCAATATTATTAGCCCAAATAAATTTGCTTTTCACACCTCAATTTGAGGCAATCAAAAAAGATCTCTCTAACATCTCTACAAATTTAGATATTCTTACAGTCGAGGTAAAACAATTTTCTGCTAGATTAACAGAAGCAGAAAATAGAATTTCAGATGTAGAAGATTTAGTAAATAATCATGATAATATATTAGCTAAACAAGAATCCAAGATTCAAAATTTACAATCTCGCCTTGAAGACATGGAGGATCGCTCCAGGCGGAACAATGTGAGAGTAGTGGGTCTCCCAGAGATAGCTGAGTTTGAAAATTTGTTAAATTTTGCTGCTAACAGTTTACCTCAGTTACTAGGTTTTCCCCCCTCTAAGTTGCCATTACAGATAGAGAGAGCACATAGGGTGGGCCCAAGGAAATATAATGAAGATGGCTCGTTAAGAAATAGAGTATGTTTGTTTAAGGTTTTAAGGTTTCAAGACAAAGTTGAGTTGCTTAAGCTTTACAGGAAAACCGATACATTTACTATAGCAAATAAAAGAGTTTTCTTATTTCAAGATTTTTCAAATGAGACAGCCTCAAAGAGGAGAAATATGGCCCCCTATTGTTCACAATTAATAGACAAAGGTGTAAAAGCACACATGGTATACCCAGCTAAAATCATTATAGAAAAGGATGGTATAAGGAGAAACCTTAATACTATAATGGAAGCTAAAGATTTTCTAGCTAATATGGAAACCTCTCAGAAATAGAGGGAAAGCTCAATAATGGAGAAAAATAAGGCGAAGAGAGTTAAGGCTTTATGAATATTATCCAAGACAGGTTTTTTTTTTTTTTTTTTTTTGTTGTTTTGTGTGCTCTCTCCCTGTCCCCTCCTCCCCTCATGCAGTGGAATTTAGGATCTTAGTTTTTTGCATATGACAGAGTTATGTAACAATTTTAAGATATTATCCTGGAATGTCGGTGGTATTTCTTCACCGGCCAAACGTAAACTGATTATAAGAACACTGGGTAGATCTTCTCCCAGTATTGTTTGTCTTCAAGAAACCCACCTAAAAAATAGTGAAATAGTCAAATTAAAATCAAAATGGGTGGGAGAAGTTTTGGGAGCGCCTTGTAAAGGTAGAAAAAGCGGAGTGGCGATTTTGTTTAATAAAAATTTGACTTATAATGTTACGAACATTGAGATGGATAGGGATGCCAGATATATAATTGTTCAGGTCCAAATAAATAACACAAAACTAATAATATGTAATGTATATGGTCCTAATGGTTTTTCCCCCTCATTTTGGGACAATATGAAAGTTAAACTATTCCCACATATTAAACATAATCTCATTATAGCTGGAGACTTCAATATGTGTTTATATCCTGATCTAGAGAGATTAAACATAGACCATCGAGCCCGATATAATAGACAAGCCAAATATTTTAAAAACTTTTGTACTCATTTAAAATTAATTGATACATGGAGGACCAAAAATCCAGATAAAATTCAATTCACCTGTGAATCTAAGTCATTTAAAACCTTTTCACGAATAGATTTTATTTTAATTTCTGAATCTCTGTCTATTTCTAAATCTCAGGCCCATATAAATGATATAATGATCTCCGATCATGCAATCATTTCACTTCATTTTGATGCATTAGTGAAAACTAAAAATAAAGTAAATACTTTCTTCTTTCCTAGGCATCTATACAAGGATATTAGATTTAATAACTGGTTAAGACAGAAGTGGAAAGATTATTGCACATTAAATATAGCTCAATATAATCCGATTGAGAACTTCTGGGAGGCATCTAAGGCTGTCATAAGAGGAGAGATTAATGCCTATATATTCGCTAGAAAGAAAAAAGCAGAGATTAATGAGAAACAATTGACGAATTGTGTCAGGAACACATACAGGAGCTTTTTTAATAATCGTTGTAATGAAAATTGGAGGAGATATACTAAGGCCCGGCAGGAAAGAGATATTATACTAAAACGGAAAGCGCAAGAAGAGGAAACTAGATTAAATATGCATTTTAGGGCTTTTCATGGATGCTCAGCTAAATATTTAGCAATGTTAGTTAGAAATAGAAAGAAAAAAAACTACATACTAGCAGTAAAAGAGAAGGAGACAAGATATACTGATAACTTAGATATTATTAGGGTTTTTTATGATTATTACCAGAATCTATACACTGAGAAAAAAAGTGATTTATTAAATCAGGAAAATTTTTGGGTTAAAATACAAATCCCGAAAATAATTGAGGAGAAGTTAATTTTGTTGAATGCTCCTATATCTCTGGAGGAAGTAATAGAGGCAATAAAAAAAGCTAAATTGAATAAAGCTGCAGGCCCAGATGGCTTCCCAGCAGAATATCTGAAAATGTTAATAGAGGATATATCACCTACTCTACAAAAGCTTTATAATAACTATTTTATATCTAATATGCCTATTTCAAATTATTTCTCAGCAGCTAACATCTCATTAATCCTAAAAAAGGGAAAAGACCCGGAAGATCCTGCCTCATATAGGCCTATTTCAGTATTGAATGCTGACTATAAAATATTAACCTCTATAATAGCTGGTAGGCTTGCTCAGTGTCTCCCTGACATTATACACTCAGATCAAGCCGGTTTTATGATAAATAGGAACTCCTCAAAAAATATTCGAAAATTGGTTACATATATGGATTACATATGGTCTATAAAGGGAACAAAGAATCCTCAATTGATTCAGGATCTAGCTATTCTTACACTTGATGCCGAAAAGGCGTTTGATTCGATTAATTGGGAATACCTTTTTAGCGCAGTGTCACAGTTTGGGCTGCAAAATCAATTTCTCTGTTTTATTCGTAATCTTTATAAGAATCCTATCTCCTACTTGCTCGTTAATGGGGCGCTCTCCCCGAAAATTATAATGGGCAGAGGTACGAGACAGGGCTGCCCATTATCGCCACTCTTGTTTATTCTAGCTCTGGAGCCTCTAGCAATCTGGCTCAGGGATGTAATATTAGGAATAAAGATAGGACCGACTAGTTTAAAAGTACTGCTATATGCAGATGATTTGTTGATTTTTCTTCAGAATACTAAATATTCAATCCCATTAATTGTAGATACCTTACAGTTTTTTTCCTCATTTTCAGGTTATAATATAAATTGTAATAAGAGTGAAATATTGTGGTTAAATAAAACAAATACAAGCCTTCAAGAGATCCCGTTTAAAATTACAGAAACTCTTAACTATTTAGGGCTTAAACTTAGCTCCAATCCTAATAAATGGTATCCAGCAAATCTCTCTCCTCTGATTCAAAAAATTATTACGGATTTGAAGTTATGGACAACTTTCCCTTTATCTTTATCAGCAAGAGTAAATCTAATCAAGACTATTGTCTTTCCTAGACTATTATATCCATTGCAAAATCTTCCTCTTTTTATTAATACACAAGATCAAAGGAGAATAAATTCTGCCTTTTCTAACTTTATTTGGAAAGAAAAGAAACCCAGAATAGCGCTAAAAAGGATATCCCAACCATATAGAATGGCAGGGCTTGCATTACCTAACATTCATCTTTATAATCTATCTGTTCTAGTTAAAATAGCGATTGAATGGTTGACAGGTGTAAATGGGGTGGTATCGAATGATATGGAAAGCTTTCTTGCATATCCCTTTTCCCTTAAAGCTATCTTACACTGTTTGCCAAAAAAATTACCTGCTAATATAGACTGTTTAATTTCTCTTAAAAATATTGTTATAGCCTGGCATAAATTATGTAGTATACTTGATATGGGCCCATGCTATTCAGAGTATTTACCTATCACAGGTAATCCAGGTTTTACACCAGGAATTAACCAAGATATCTTTAGAAAATGGTCAGACAAGGGGCTGAAATGCATAGGCCAAGTATTAGATAGTGACAGGTATATGGTCTCCTTTGAAACCCTCTCCCAATTATTTGACCTACCTAGAACTAATTTTTTCGCATATCTTCAATTAAGACATTATATTGATGACATGAGGAGGGGTAGGAATCAATTTAAGGAATGGACGGATATTAAAGTATATATATGCCAATATATAGCTGGTTTCACATCCATCTCTCTGTTATATGATATCCTATTGGCCAAGCAGAGCCTGATTTCGTACAACAAAACCTTTGATAAGTGGAAAGTTAATATTCCTAATTTGGATCTTTCAAGAATGAATACAAGTATATCAATTACAAGAAATTTGGTTATATCCATGAGCTGGAAAGAATCCCATATTAAACTTATCAATAATTTCTATATAACCCCGGCCCGGTTAATGAAAATGTTTCCATCACAAGTAGCAACTTGTCCACGTTGTAATTTCCGGGAAGCAAATATCCTACACATGTTTTATTCCTGCCCTAAAATGAAGCAGGTTTGGGAAAAGGTAGTTTTTTGGATAAATAAACTCTACAAGATAAATATACATCTTACCATAGAATTAGTTATGTTTTTAAAAAGCCATACAGCTGACTTAGGTATACAAGATAGAATACTAAATACACTTATATTATTGGTAAGACAGTTGATAGTAAAAAACTGGAAATCTACAGCTGCACCCTCATTATCCAGGATAATCAAAGAAACTCAAAACCAAATTTTATTCGAATCTTTTCATATTAAGAGTGTTAAAGAATATAAAATAAAAAGGTTTATATTAGGTTGGTTACCTATAATTAAAACGTATACACCTCAGATCCAGAAACAAATATTGTACCCCTTTTTAAACTCTGAGACATTTGCAGAACTAGTTATTTTAGATATATTTCCACCAAGTTGGTATTCTTCGTTTAGAGAAGTCTAATATACAAGTTGGTGGTGTATTCGTTCTTGAAAAATAAAATAAAAGAGGGAAAAGGAAAGAGAGGAAGAAAGAGGGGAAAGGGAAGGAAAAAAAAGGGAGAAAGAAAAAGGTGAGAGGGTATGGGAGGGGGTGAGAGGGGGAGGACCCTTCTCCTTTTTCCCTTTTTTTTTTTTTTTTTTTTTTTTCTTTCCCCCTGTTATTTTTTTTATTATTTTCATTTTTATTATTATTATTATTATTATTTTTATTTTATATAAATCCAAAGTAAAAGAAGCACATTTGGGTAGTTAGATTGAGAAATACAGAGACAATTTATCAGGAAAGAAGGAAGGGAAGGGAAAATATTTTTGCTTTTGTTTTCTTGTCTTCTTTTTTTTTTTTTTTTCTTTTTTTTCTCTCCCTGTTTCCTCCCCTGGTTATGTAATATGAAACAAAATGTAATGCAATTTGTAAGATGAACTGGTCTCTGAACTATAATTGTTTTTGTCTCAAACGTGCCTCATTTAATAAAGAATATATTTAAAAAAAAAAAAAGTATTCTAAAATGTTTGTGATTTTATTACAATATATATATTATAATTTAATTTATATTCTGTAAGGAAATAATGCATCATTTTATTAAATAATATTTTTTCTGAATTAAACCTTATTTTAGGTATGCGACTCATATCCAACAGAACTCTATGTACCGAAATCTGCCACAGTGCCAGTAATTATGGGCAGTTCGAAATTTCGAAGCAGAGGCCGTTTTCCAACCCTTTCCTATTATTGCCAGGATAACCATGTAAGTAGAAAGTGATTTTGTTTCTCTCGCCTATTATCCTATGGTAATTCAGTACTTTAATTTCCATTCCCTTTACATTGGATTTTTAAAGTAGGGTGTTTAAATCATCTGAGCTTGCATCTGCAGTGTCTAATGTGTTGTAGCAGATAATTAGAGATCTGCGTTCGTCTAAATCGGCAGAAAACGAATACCGAATATGGCGGCGCCAGCAGCATTCAGCTTTTTTTGGAGACTGATTTCTTCTTGTGAAAGTTCAACACACTAAGATCTGTGCAAATCGCATGAAAAAATCCAGCTCCGAAAATAACCGAATGCTGCTGGCCACCACCATATTCAGCATTCATTTGCTGTGGAATTAGACGAATGCACAACCCTACAGAAAATACTGTAAATGCATCAAATTCCATCAGCAATTCCATTAGCATTTTGGCACCAGAACCTGAATAAGTCATGTCCCTTAATGGCTTTATTTATTTATTTTTTTACTGTTGATCATTGACATAAGAGTTGTACTGTACCTAAAGATTTCACTATAATGTTGAAATGGTGTATATCTATACACCAATTATTACATAATGTATATAATGTCTGATCAGTATCTCTAAACTGATCAGCAAAATGGAGGTGATAATTATCTATACACTAGTAAAGAACATTTAAAGGGACAGTAAACACCTTGTATTAGGTGAGTGTAAAACCTTATGAATGGATTAACACTTTGTTTGATGCAATTGTGTTTCAATAGCTAAAGATCACCCATCACTTGCCTTATCCAAAGGAGCCAATCCAGACTTGCTTCTGGAGTTTCCATGGTCATTTTGTTAAAAAAACCCCATTGTTTTGCAGTTCTTATCTCTGCTGAAGCCAGTTAGGGACGGATATGTAGCAGGGTTAGGCTTGTGAACCTGTCATGCACTTTGAATTCTTAGAATTGGAAAACCCACAAATCTCAGACTTACTGAAAATTACAGGAAAGGGGAGTGGTAAGTAATATATATTGCAACGTTGTAATCTAATCCATAATTTAAATATAAATAATTCTGACTTATATAAAGAATAACAACTAAGAGGACCAAAAACACCAGGGTTTTACTTCAGGAAGATCATGTCAGACTAATCTATAACTTAAGTGTTAGACTAAGGTGGAGTAGTAATGTATCCAGATTTCAGCAAAGCATTTGACACTGTCCCACAAAACAAAGTAATTCATAAACTGTATTTCCTAGGTCTAGACTCAAAAATTGGGTGGCAGGTTGAATGCTGGTTTACGGATAGACAACAAAGTGTCTTAATAAATGGTGTGTATTTAGCAGACGGGGCACTTATTAGTGGTGTTCCTCAGGGGTCAGTTCTGGGGCCTGTTTTGTTTTAACATATATATCAGCAAAGGGCTGCAGGGGAAAGTCTGTGTTGCAGATGATGCAAACATTTTTAATAGAGTTGATGTTTCTGGGAAGTGGACCAGAGGAGTGATATAGAAAAATTGGAGAACTGTACAAATGACTGGGATCTAAAGCTTATCATCACAAAGGACAACATCATGCATCTAAGAAATAACATTTATAAGCTTAATTATAGATTCTGAGATTTTTTGACTTACAAAAGCGGAATGGTTGTGGGGAATTTATTATTCCGATGATTTGAAATTTGGTAAACAGTGTTGTAATGTAGTGAGTAAAACTAGTAGAAAGCTTGGTTGTATAACTAGAGTATTGTATCAGAAATAGTAAGGTTCTTATGCCACTTCACAGATTACTAGATATGCCTCATCTTGAGTATTGTGTTCAGTTCTGGAGGCCATATCTTCAGAAGGATATAAATAAATTTGGAACCTGCTCAAAGGAGGGCTACTAAAATGATACGTGGTCAAAAAAATAACTTTCCAGGAAAGGATCAATTACCTAAATATATATTTTAGAGGAGAGAATGTAAAGGGGAGATATGATAGAATCTTTCAAGTATATTAAAAGGCTTAAAAAACAGACAGCTAGATTACGAGTTTTGAGTGCTATAGAGAAATTAAAGAACGCAACAAAAGTTACGTTATTTAATATCCTATAGCGCTGCTATTACAAGTTTTCAAACATACGCCTTTTGCGTGAGATATGGTTGCGTTGAGCTCCATACCGCACACAATCAGAGCACTGCTGAGACATAATCATGCACGATTTCCCCAAAGACGTCAATGGGGAGAGCTGGCCAAAGAAAAAACTAACATCTGCGACCGCGGAAACAAAAGTTCCGTAACGCAGCCCCATTGATGTCTATGGGGAAATAAAAAGACAGTTTAAACCTAACATAAACCCTACGTCTAAACACCCCTAATCTGCTGCCCCCAACATCGCTGACGCCTGCCTACAGTTATTAACCCCTAAACCGCCAGCCCCCCACATCGCAACAAGCTAAAATAAACTATATTAACCCATAAACCTAACCCTAATGTAACCCTAACTCTAACACCCCCTAACTTTAACATAATAAAAATATAGCTAAATTAAATTTACAATTTTTAACTAAATAAACCTATTAACCCCTAAACCGCCAGCCCCCCACATCGCAACAAGCTAAATTAAACTGTATTAACCCCTAAACCTAACCCCCCCTTACTTTAACATAACTAAATTAGATCTAAATTAAATGTACAATTATTAACTAAATAATTCCTATTTAAAACTAAATACATACTTACCGGTGAAATAAAACCTAAGTTAGCTACAATATAACTAATAGTTACATTGTAGCTAGCTTAGGTTTTATTTTTATTTCACAGGTAAGTTTGTATTTATTTTAACTAGGTAGACTAGTTAGTAAATAGTTATTAACTATTTACTAACTACCTATTTAAAATAAATACAAATTTACCTGTCAAATAAAACCTAACCTGCCTTACACTAAAACCTACCATTACAAAAAATACAAAACCTACCATTGCAAAAAATAAAAAATACCTATCATTACAAAAAAAAACAAAAAACGAAATTATCCCAAAAAATAAAGATTAATCCTATTCTAATACCCTTGAAAAAACCACCCCAAAATAAAAAACCCTACTCTAGAATAAACTACCAAGGGCCTTTTGGGGGCCCTTAAAATTGGATTTTGTAGGGCATTGCCCTGAGATAAACAGCTCTTGTACTTTAAAAAGAATACAAACACCCCCTAACACTATACAAACCCCCACCCCCAAAACTACCAAGGGCCCTTAAAACGGCCTTTTGGGGGCCCTTAAAAGGGCCTTTTGTAGGGCATTGACCTGAGAAAAACGGCTCTTTTAAGTTAAAAATAAAACACCTCCTAAAAATATACATTACACAAAATGACAAATTATCAAAAATAAAAAAGAATTGCACCTAATCTAATGGCCCACCCAAAAAAAAAAAACCCTAGCCTACAATTAACTACCAATGGCCCTTAAAAGGGCCTTTTGTGGGGCATTGCCCCAAAGATATCAGCTCTCTTACCTGTAAAAAAAAAAATACAACCCCCCCAACAGTAAAACCCACTACCCAACCAACCCCCCCAAATAAAAAAAACTATCTGAAATAACCTAAGCTAACCATTGCCCTGAAAAGGGCATTTGTATGGGCATTGCCCTTAAAAGGGCATTTAGTTATTTTACTGCCCAGACCCTAAACTAAAAAATAAACCCACCCAAAAAACCCTTAAAAAAAAACCTAACACTAACCCCCCGACGATGCACTTAGTTGTTGAAGGATCCATCCGACTGGCAAAGTCCTCACCCATGCGGCAAGAAGTCTTCATCCAGGTGGCCTATTCTATCTTTTATCCAGTCGGCGAAGTCTTCATCCATGCGGCAAAAAGTCTTCATCCAGACAGCCTCTTCGATCTTCATCCAGTCAGCGCGGAGTGGGTTCATCCTGAAGACATCCGGCGCAGAGCATCTTCTTCATACAGTCTCCGCCGTACACTGAATCTTCAATGCAAGGGACGTGATTCAAGATGGCGTCCCTTGCATTCCTATTGGCTGAAAATTTTAAATCAGCCAATAGAAATTAGGGCTGCTAAAAGCCCATACAAATGCCCTTTTCAGGGCAATGGGTAGCTTAGGTTATTTTAGATAGTTTTTTTTATTTTTATTTGGGGTGGTTGGTTGGGTGGTGGGTTTTACTGTTGGGGGGGGGGCTTGAATTTTTAGTTACAGGTAAAATAGCTGATATCTTTGGGGCAATGCCCAACAAAAGGCCCTTTTTAAGGGCCATTGGTAGTTTTATTGTAGGCTAGGTTTTTTTTATTTTGGGTGGGCTTTTTTAGTTTGATAGGGCTATTAGATTAGGGGTAATTCTTTTTTATTTTTGATAATTTGTTTATTTTTCATAATTTAGTGTTTGTTATTTTATGTAATTAGATACTTTTTGTAGTTTAGTGTTTAGGATTTTTTTTTATTGGTAGTTTAGTTTTATTTAATTGGTAGTTAGTTTAATTTTAGTTTAATAATTATAATAGTTTAATTGTTAGTTTAAAATAAAAAAAATTAATTTGACAGGTAGGTTTTAATTTAAGCTAGGGAAATTGTAATTTTAATATAAAGTTAGGGGGTCGTTTGGTTTAGGGGTTACTAGTTTAAATTAGTTTATTTTGTTGTGGGGGCTTTCGGTTTAGGGGTTAATAGTTTATTTTAGTATATTTTGTTATTAGGGGCTTGCAGTTTAGGGGTTAATAGGTTTATTATAGCGGCGGTGTGGGCGGACGGCTGATTAGGGTTTAATGATATTAAAATAGTGTTTCTCTTGTAAGATGTATCGAGTCCACTGATTCATCCTTACTTGTGGGATATTCTCCTTCCCTACAGGAAGTGGCAGAGAGAGCACCCACATCAGAGCTGTCTATATAGCTCCTCCCTCAGCTCCACCCCCCAGTCATTCTTTCTGCCTGCTTAACTGCTAGGAAGGGCAAAGAGTTGTGTGGTGACTAAAATGTTAGTTTTTTATTTCTCAAGCAAAAGTTTATTATTTTAAATGGTACCGGTGTGTACTATTTACTCTCTGGCAGAAAAGGGATGAAGATTTCTGCAAGGAGGATGATGATCTTAGCACTTTGTAAGATCCACTGCTGTTCTCACAAGGGCTGGAGAGTACTGGAAAACTTCAGTTGGGAGAACGGTTTGCAGGCTAAGCTGCATATGAGGTATGTTCAGTCTATATTTTTCTAGACAGACTGTGTTAATTCTAGAAAAGGCTGGCAATATCCCCATGAGGGAAGGGTAAGCTGTATTCAGACACTTAGATAGGAATTTCAGCTTGCTTGAAGGGCTCATTTGTGGCACTGTTAGGAAAAAACGTTTTTGTTTATTCAGTGAATGATGCAATTATAACGTTTTTTGAAGGGACTAAAGGGGTCATTGTGGCTTGTTTTTGAGTTTTGTAACTCACATGGTTAATTAAGAGACACTCTGGTGTTTCTCTGATAGGCCTCAAAACATCGAGTGAGGTGGGAGGGGCCTATTTTCGCGCCTCAGTTGCGCAGTTTCTTTTCCTCTGAGACATCTAACTGCTTCTCCTGAGGTTCCTGCTGTGTTTGAGGGCTGTAAAAGGAGTTTTTTCCCTACAAATCGTTCTGAAGGGCAGGTAGGAGCCACAGCAGAGCTGTGGCAAGGTGCTGAAAGTCTTTTTTACCGGTTTTGATGTTTTTTCAATCCGGTTTTGCCATTAAGGGGTTAATTGTTTATTTGCATAGCTGTGCAAAGTTACTAAGTCTTTATGATGCTACTGTAAAAATTTCGTTAAGTTTACTGCTTTTTTACACTGTTTTGCAGAATTTGTGCAGCTTTTTTTCTCTTAAAGGCACAGTACCGTTTTATTTCTAAGTGTTATTTACTTTGATTACAGTGTTTTCCAAGCTTCCTTGTTACATTACTAGCCTGTTTAACATGTCTGACACCAAGGAAAATCCTTGTTCAATATGTTTGGAAGCCATTGTGGAACCCCCTCTTAGAATGTGTCCCTATTGTATTGATATGTCTATAAACTATAAAGAACATATATTAGCACTTAAAAATAAAGCAATAGATGATTCTCAATCAGAAGTAAATGAGGGTTCGCCATCTAGCTCTCCCCAAGTGTCACAACCAGTAACGCCCGCACAAGTGACGCCAAGTACCTCTAGTGCGTCAAATTCTTTTACTTTACAAGACATGGCCACAGTTATGAATACAACCCTCACAGAGGTTTTATCTAAACTGCCTGGTTTACAAGGAAAGCGGGACAGCTCTGGGTTTAGGAAAAATGCTGAGCCGTCTGACGCTTTAGTAGCCGTATCTGATATGCCCTCACAATGCTCTGAAGTAGGGGTGAGGGATTTGTTATCTGAGGGAGAAATTTCTGATTCAGGAAAGACGTTTCCTCAGAGAGATTCTGATATGACGGCCTTTAAATTTAAGCTTGAACACCTCCGCTTATTGCTCAGGGAGGTATTAGCGACTCTAGATGATTGTGACCCTATAGTGGTTCCAGAGAAATTGTGTAAAATGGATAAATACTTAGAGGTTCCTGTTTACACTGATGTTTTTCCAGTCCCTAAGAGGATTGTGAATATTATTACTAAGGAGTGGGATAGACCAGGTATTCCGTTCTCTCCCCCTCCTGTTTTTAATAAAATGTTTCCCATATCTGACACCATGCGGGCAGACAGTTCCTAAGGTGGAGGGAGCTATTTCTACTCTGTCTAAGCGTACAACTATACCTATCGAAGACAGTTGTGCTTTCAAAGATCCTATGGATAAAAAAATTAGAGGGTCTCCTGAAGAAATTTTTTGTTCATCAGGGTTTTTCTCTTCAACCTATTGCGTGCATTGTTCCTGTAACTACTGCAGCTGCTTTCTGGTTTGAGGCTCTAGAAGAGGCTCTTCAGATGGAGACTCCATTAGAGGAGATTATGGACAGAATCAAGGCCCTTAAGTTGGCTAATTCTTTTATTACAGATGACACATTTCAACTGGCTAAATTAGCGGCAAAGAATTCAGGTTTTGCCATTTTAGCTTGCAGGGCGTTATGGTTTAAGTACTGGTCTGCTGATGTGTCATCTAAATCTAAACTTTTGAACATCCCTTTCAAAGGAAAGACCCTATTCGGGCCTGAACTGAAAGAGATTATTTCAGACATCACTGGAGGGAAAGGTCATGCCCTTCCTCAGGATAGATCAAATAAGATGAAGACCAAACAAAATAATTTTCATTCCTTTCGGAACTTTAAGAGTGGTTCCATTTCAGCTTCCTCTGCTGCAAAGCAAGAGGGGAATTTTGCCCAATCCAAGTCAGTCTGGAGACCTAACCAGGCTTGGAACAAGGGTAAACAGGCCAAGAAGCCTGCAGCTGCCTCTAAGACAGCATGAAGGGGTAGCCCCCGATCCGGGACCAGATCTAGTAGGGGGCAGACTCTCTCTCTTCGCTCAGGCTTGGACAAGAGATGTTCACGATCCCTGGGCTTTAGAAATTGTGTCCCAGGGATATCTTCTGGAATTCAAAGACTCCCTTCCAAGGGGGAGATTTCATATTTCTCGATATAGATATAAGATAGAGGCGTTCTTACGCTGTGTAGAAGATCTACATACCATGGGGGTGATCTGCCCAGTCTCAAAAGAGGAACAGGGGCTAGGATTCTAGTCAAACCTGTTTGTGGTTCCCAAAAAAGAGGGAACTTTCAGACCAATCTTGGATCTCAAAATTCTAAACAAGTTCCTCAAAGTTCCATCATTCAAGATGGAGACCATTCGGACTATTCTGCCTCTGATCCAGGAGGGTCAATATATGACTACCGTGGACTTAAAGGATGCGTATCTACACATACCTATTCACAGAAATCATCATCAATTTCTCAGATTTGCCTTTCTAAACAGGCATTACCAGTTTGTGGCTCTTCCCTTCGGGTTGGCCACGGCTCCAAGAATTTTCACAAAGGTGCTAGGGTCCCTTCTGGCGGTTCTACGACCTCGGGGCATAGCAGTGGCGCCTTATCTAGACGACATCTTAATTCAGGCGTCGACTTTTCAGCTAGCAGAGTCTCACACGGACATTGTGTTGGCTTTTCTGAGATCTCACGGGTGGAAGGTGAACATAAAAAAGAGTTCTCTCTTCCCTCTTGCAAGAGTTTCCTTTCTAGGGACTCTGATAGATTCGGTAGAAATGAAAATATTTCTGACGGAGGTCAGAAAATCAAAACACTTAACCACTTGCTGAACTCTTCATTCCATTCCTCGGCCATCAGTGGCTCAGTGTATGGAGGTAATCGGACTCATGGTAGCGGCAATGGACATAGATCCTTTTGCCCGCCTACACCTCAGACCACTGCAACTATGCATGCTCAAACAGTGGAATGGGGATTATGAAAATTTATCTCCTCAACTGCATCTGGACCAGGAGACCAGAGATTCTCTTCTCTGGTGGTTGTCTCAGGACCACCTGTCTCAGGGAATGTACTTCCACAGGCCAGAGTGGCTCATTGTAACGACAGATGCCAGCCTGTTAGGCTGGGGTGCAGTCTGGAACTCCCTGAAAGCACAGGGCTTATGGTCTCTGGAGGAATCTCTTCTTCCGATAAACATTCTAGAACTGAGAGCGATATTCAAGGCGCTTCAGCCGTGGCCTCAGCTTGCTGCAGCTAAATTCATCAGGTTTCAGTCGGACAACATCACGACTGTAGCTTATATCAATCATCAAGGAGGAACAAGGAGTTCTCTAGCGATGATGGAGGTAACCAAAATAATCCGATGGGCAGAGGATCACTCTTGCCATCTCTCAGCAATCCACATCCCAGGAGTAGAGAACTGGGAGGCGGATTTTCTAAGTCAACAGACTTTTCATCCGGGGGAGTGGGAACTCCATCCGGAGGTATTTGCTCAGCTGATTCAGCTATAGGGCACACCAGAATTGGATCTGATGGTGTCTTGTCAGAATGCCAAACTTCCTCGTTACGGGTCCAGGTCCCGGGATCACAAGGCGGTACTGATAGATGCTCTAGCAGTGCCTTGGTCCTTCAATCTGGCCTACGTATTTCCACTGTTTCCTCTCCTCCCACGTCTGGTTGCCAGAATCAAGCAGGAGAGAGCTTCAGTGATTCTGATAGCACCTGCGTGGCCACGCAGGACTTGGTATGCAGACATAGTGGGCATGTCCTCGGTTCCACCGTGGACCCTGCCAATGAGGCGGGACCTTCTAATCCAAGGTCCGTTCACCCATCCAAATCTAGTTTCTCTGCGTCTGACTGCTTGGAGATTGAACGCTTGATTCTATCAAAGCGTGGGTTCTCTGAGTCGGGCATTGATACCCTGATTCCGGCTAGAAAGCCTGTCACCAGGAAGATCTATCATAAGATTTGGCGCAAATATCTTTATTGGTGTGAATCCAAAGGTTACTCGTGGAGTAAGATTAGGATTCCTAGAATATTGTCTTTTCTCCAAGAAGGTTTGGAGAAGGGATTATCAGCTAGTTCTCTAAAAAGGCAAATATCTGCTTTGTCTATTCTACTACACAAACGTCTGGCAGATGTTCCACACGTTCAAGCTTTTAGTCAGACTTTGGTCAGAATTAAGCCTGTATTTAGGCCTGTTGCTCCGCCTTGGAGCCTAAACTTAGTCCTTAGAGTTCTTCAAGGGGTTCCGTTTGAACCTATGCATTCCATAGATATTAAGCTTCTATCTTGGAAAGTTTTGTTTTTAGTTGCTATCTCTTCGGCTTGAAGAGTTTCTGAGCTATCTGCTTTACAGTGTGATTCCCCTTATCTTATTTTCCATGCAGATAAGGTGGTTTTGTGTACCAAACCTGGGTTTCTTCCTAAGGTTGTTTCTAATAAGAATATCAATCAAGAGATTGTTGTTCCTTCACTGCGTCCTAATCCTTCATCAAAGAAGGAACGTCTGTTGCACAATCTTGATGTGGTTTGTGCTTTAAAGTTCTACTTACAAGCAACCAAAGATTTCCATCAAACATCTTCATTGTTTGTTGTTTATTCTGGTAAGCGGGGAGGTCAAAAGGCTACGGCTACCTCTCTTTCCTTTTGGCTGAAAAGCATCATCCGTTTGGCCTATGAGACTGCTGGACAGCAGCCTCCTGAAATAATTTCTGCTCATTCTACTAGAGCTGTGGCTTCCACATGGGCTTTTAAAAATGAGGCTTCTGTTGAACAGATTTGTAAGGCGGCGACTTGGTCTTCGCTTCATACTTTTTCCAAATTGGATACTTTTGCTTCTTCGAAGGCTATTTTTGGGAGAAAGGTTCTACAAGCAGTGGTGCCTTCCGTTTAAGGTCCCTGTCTTGTCCCTCCCTTCATCCGTGTCCTAAAGCTTTGGTATTGGTATCCCACAAGTAAGGATGAATCCGTGGACTTGATACATCTTACAAGAGAAAACATAGTTTATGCTTACCTGATAAATTTATTTCTCTTGTGATGTATCGAGTCCACGGCCCGCCCTGTTTATTGAGACAGGCATATATTTTTTATTTTTAAACTTTCAGTCACCACTGCACCCTATAGTTTCTCCTTTTTCTTCCTAGCCTTTGGTCGAATGACTGGGGGGTGGAGCTAAGGGAGGAGCTATATAGACAGCTCTGCTGTGGGTGTTCTCTCTGCCACTTCCTGTAGGGAAGGAGAATATCCCACAAGTAAGGATGAATCCGTGGACTTGATACATCACAAGAGAAATAAATTTATCAGGTAAGCATAAATTATGTTTTTTGATGCGGGAGGGTGGCGGTTTAGGTGTTAATAACTTTAGTATAGTGGTGACGATGTCAGGGAGCGGCGGAATAGGGGTTAATACATTTTTTTAGTGGTGGCGATGTTGGGAGCGGCAGATTAGGGGTTAATACATTTATTATAGTGTTTTTGATACGGGAGGGCCTCGGTTTAGGGGTTAATAGGTAGTTTATGGGTGTTAAGTGCAGTTTGTAGCAGTTTAGTTCTGAGTTTTATGTTACAGATTTGTAGTGTAAAACTCATAACTACTGACTTTAGATGGCGGTACGGATCTTGTCGTTTTAGGCTGTAATGCTCACTTTTTAGCCTCACCGCAAAACTCGTAATACCGGCGCTATTGGAATCCCATGAAAAAACAACATAATTTTTACGTGTGCGGGACTGACGTTGCGTTACAGTCTAAAAGGTGTGCGGTACCGCTATACCGACAACAATAGCTGCGGTACTGTTTTAACGCTAAAAATGCCATATATTTAGCGTTGCCAGGCGCAACGCAAAACTTGTAATCTAGCTGAGAGTCTGTTAGTATTTCTACAAAAAAAGCTATTCCAGAATAAAAGGTCATGATCTCAAGTTGAAAGATAGTAGATTCAGGAGTAATTTGCCAAGGGACGTGAAACTCAATTTGTTTTCTTTCATGATTCAGATGGGTCATGCATTTTTTAGCAACAGTTTACTTCTAATATCTAATTTGCTTCATTCTCTTTGTATTCTTTGTTGACTTATCAGTAATGCACTACTAGGAGCTAACTGTAAGCCAATGACAAGAGGCATATATGTGCAGCTTCTGAGCCCACCTAGGTATAATTTTCAACAAAGGATGCAAAGAGAATTAAACTATTTATTAGATAATAGAAATACATTGGAAATATATTTACAGTACAATCTGAATTATAAGAGAGAAAAATTGGGTTTCATGTCCCTTTAAGGTGTAATTATATGATCATCTAAGGCAAAATGGTGTGATATGAAACACATAAATAGACAGGCAGACTTTTGTTGTGGTAAATTTCACCAGAAAGCCCAACCCCAGCAGCTAAATAGCCCATTTGTACTCTGATAAACAAACAGCCCTGCTGTTATGGGAAAATGAATAAAGAAAATGTTTAAATCTCTTGCTGCAAACTGAAAGATTATCTAAAAGGGAACCAGCGACATTAGCAGGTCACATGTTTTGGCTGAATGATACCCCTAGAAAGTGAGTAGGTGGGAGGCTTTGCATGTACATTGACAGACTATGTAAATAAAACGAGTGAAATAAAGCACGCACTACCATTGCTCCCTTCATTTTCTTAGCCCATATACTGATAGACCGTTTGTAAGCCATTTACTGGTCATGGTAGAGCACAGCTTATTGTTTGCATTATGCGAGTTAACAAATAATTACACTGTTTAATGTGAAACTAATCACTAAATAGTTCTGATTGCAGTCTGACATTTTCCCTCCTCAGGCCTCAATTTCAAGAAGTAGTCAGCCCCTGTCTGGCTTCAGTGCTAGATGCCTTGAGGATGAACAGATGCTGCAGGCTATAAGGAAAGCAAACCCAGGCAGTGATTTCATTTATGTTGTTGATACGCGTCCAAAAGTGAGTAATCGACTGCTATGGAGACCAGGTTTAAAGTCACAGACTTTTCAGTTTACCTAACATTACATTCTACTAAATATAGACTGCTGCCCCACAGTGGCCATACAACCTCATAACAACTTCTACCGTTAACCTCACATTACATTCTACTAAATATAAACTGCTGCCCCACAGTGGCCATACAACCTCATAACAGATTCTACCGTTAACCTCACATTACATTCTACTAAATATAAACTGCTGCCCCACTGTGGCCATACAACCTCATAACAGCTTCTTTTTGTGTATTGTGTAAATATTGTAGGTGCTTTTTATACCTATTAGATATAACTATTAGATAATTATATGATGGTTTATAACCTAGTAATATTTATTGAGTGCCTGCTTTTTTATTTATTTATTTCAGCTCAATGCAATGGCAAACAGAGCTGCAGGTAAAGGATATGAAAACGAGGACAACTACTCCAATATAAAATTTCAATTTATTGGTATTGAGAACATCCATGTGATGAGGAATAGTCTGCAGAAGATGCTAGAAGGTAACCAGCTGTTGTTTTATCATTGTGTATGTATAATGCTGTAGTTATTGCAGGTTTCTTAGAGGGTAAATGTTTTTTCCTTTTTCTTTTCTGAATAAGAATCTAACAAGATTTTGTGTTTGGAGGAACCTTTAAAAGGACAGTGGATTTCTACATTTTCTCTCATAAAAAAGTCACTTAAAGGCACAAAAGCCGCTTTGGAAAGCACAACCAAAAAAAGTTGCATGTGTTTTTAAAGGGACAGGAAAGTCAAAATTAAATTGGCACTATTCAGACAGGAGGTCATTCTTAAGTTCACTTGTACTTTCAAATTTTGCATTGTTCTCGTGATATCTTTCGTTGAAAATGGATATGTACATATCCTTCACTACTAGAAGCTAGCTGATGATTACTGGCTTCACACCTCTTACTCCTGTCATTGGTTTAGCAGATGTTCCCATGTCTTCTTGCACATGATATATAGATATAGGCAATCATTCACGTACTGGGTGATATTCTGATAAAGGCAAACATCAAGATCATGAGGGCAACATAGTCCACAAGATACACACATTTTCTTAAATAGCATGCAGAGTTTATATACAGTGAGAGCCTAAATAGTTCAGTTAAGGAGTAAACACTAGATGGGTATGCAGGACTACATTACAAAGGAGAAGAAAGCTATTAGGCCCATTAATTTATAATGGGAATTGTGATCTAGTTCCTCATAGATTGCCCCATGGCATGGCCTGTCTAATCTGCTCATCCATGCATAGGCACGTACCCCTAGCAACATCATTTGTGATGTTAGATTGTTATTGTCACATCTAAACCAGTAGAAATTAAATGGACATAAAATACTATTACATTTAATATAAAATTGTTTTCTTTCATGATTCAGATAGAGCTCTGTGTTTGTTTGTCTGCCTGCCTATAGTGGCTTTAACTGTGTGTTTACAGCTGTTTTCTCCAACATTGGTGTGTCCGGTCCACGGCGTCATCCTTACTTGTGGGAATATCTCTTCCCCAACAGGAAATGGCAAAGAGTCCCAGCAAAGCTGGCCATATAGTCCCTCCTAGGCTCCGCCCACCCCAGTCATTCTCTTTGCCGTTGCACAGGCAACATCTCCACGGAGATGGTTAAGAGTTTTTTGGTGTTTAAATGTAGTTTTTTATTCTTCTATCAAGTGTTTGTTATTTTAAAATAGTGCTGGTATGTACTATTTACTCTGAAACAGAAAAGGATGAAGATTTCTGTTTGTGAGAGGAAGATGATTTTAGCAGACAGTAACTAAAATCGATTGCTGTTTCCACATAGGACTGTTGAGATGAAGTAACTTCAGTTGGGGGAAACAGTTAGCAGACTTTTCTGCTTAAGGTATGATTAGCCATATTTCTAACAAGACCATGTAATGCTGGAAGGCTGTCATTTCCCCTCATGGGGACCGGTAAGCCATTTTCTTAGTCAAGCAAACAGAATAAAGGGCTTAATATGGGCTATAAAACTGGTAGACACTTTTATGGGCTAAATTGATTGCTTTATTTGGACATTTTTATACATGTTTATGCTGATAATTCACATTTATAAACTTGGGGAACGTTTTTTAACGGCAGGCACTATGTTGGACACCTTTTCCAGTCAGGGAGGGCCTTCCCAGTTGTAGGCTGAGCCTCATTTTCACGCCATTACTTTTGAGAGCAAGACATGCAGATGCATGTGTGAGGATCTGAAAGTAGCTGGAAAAGTTTCTAGAAGGCGTCATTTGGTATCGTATTCCCCTCTGGGCTTGGTTAGGTCGCAGCAAAGGGTATAGCTGGGACTGTATAGGGGTTAAATTTGTAAACGGCTCTGGTTCCGTTATTTTAAGGGTTAAAGCTCTGAAAATTGGTGTGCAATACTCTTAATGCTTTAAGACACTGTGGTGAACAATTCCTTCATACTTTTTCACATATTCAGTAATAAAGTGTTTCTGTTTAAAATTTAAAGAGACCGTAACGGTTTTGTTTTAAAACGTTTTTTGTGCTTTATTGACAAGTTTAAGCCTGTTTAACATGTCTGTGCCTTCGGATAAGCTATGTTCTATATATATGAAAGCCAATGTGTCTCCATTTAAATTTGTGTGATAATTGTGCCATAGCGTCCAAACAAAGTAAGGACAGTACTGCCACAGATAATGAAATTGCCCAAGATGATTCCTCAGATGAGGGGAGTAGACATGATACTACATCATCTCCTACTGTGTCTATACCAGTTTTGCCCACGCAGGAGGTCCCTAGTACATCTAGCGCGCCAATGCTTATTACCATGCAACAATTGACGGCTGTAATGGATAACTCCATAGCAAATATTTTATCCAAAATGCCTACATATCAGAGAAAGCGCGATTGCTCTGTTTTAAACACTGAAGAGCAGGAGGGCGCTGATGATAATTGTTCTGTCATACCCTCACACCAATCTGAAGTGGCCATGAGGGAGGTTTTGTCAGATGGGGAAATTTCAGATTCAGGAAAAATTTCTCAACAAGCTGAACCTGATGTTGTGACATTTAAATTTAAATTAAAACATCTCCGCGCACTGCTTAAGGAGGTGTTATCTACTCTGGATGATTGTGACAACTTGGTCATTCCAGAGAAATTATGCAAGATGGACAAGTTCCTAGAGGTTCCGGTGCACCCCGACGCTTTTCCTATACCCAAGCGGGTGGCGGACATAGTGAATAAGGAGTGGGAAAAGCCCGGCATACCTTTTGTCCCCCCCCCCTATATTTAAGAAATTATTTCCTATGGTCGACCCCAGAAAGGACTTATGGCAGACAGTCCCTAAGGTCGAGGGGGCAGTTTCTACTCTAAACAAGCGCACTACTATTCCTATCGAGGATAGTTGTGCTTTCAAAGATCCTATGGATAAAAAATTGGAGGGTTTGCTTAAAAAGATTTTTGTACAGCAAGGTTACCTTCTACAACCCATTTCGTGCATTGTTCCTGTCACTACAGCAGCGTGGTTCTGGTTCAAAGAACTAGAAAAGTCGCTCAGTAGAGAGACTCCATATGAGGAGGTTATGGACAGAGTTCACGCACTTAAGTTGGCTAACTCTTTTATTTTAGATGCCGCTTTGCAATTAGCTAGATTAGCGGCGAAAAATTCAGGGTTTGCAATTGTGGCGCAGAGTGCTTTGGCTAAAGTCTTGATCAGCGGATGTGTCATCCAAGACAAAATTGCTTAACATCCCTTTCAAAGGTAAAACTCTATTTGGACCAGAATTGAAAGAGATTATCTCAGACATCACTGGGGGAAAGGGCCACGCCCTTCCACAAGATAGGCCTTTCAAGGCCAAGAATAAGTCTAATTTTCGTTCCTTTCGCAATTTCAGGAACGGACCGGCCTCTAATTCTGCATCCTCTAAGCAAGAGGGTAATGCCTCACAACCCAAACCAGCCTGGAAACCGATGCAAGGCTGGAACAAGGGTAAGCAGGCCAAGAAGCCTGCTGCTGCTAACAAAACAGCATGAAGGAGTAGCCCCCGATCCGGGACCGGATCTAGTAGGGGGCAGACTCTCTCTCTTTGCTCAGGCTTGGGCAAGAGATGTTCAGGATCCCTGGGCGCTAGAAATAGTTTCTCAGGGTTATCTTCTGGAATTCAGGGAACTACCCCCAAGGGGAAGGTTCCACATGTCTCACTTATCCTTAAACCAAATAATGAGACAGGCGTTCTTACATTGTGTAGAAGACCTGTTAAAGATGGGAGTGATACACCCAGTTCCAATAAAGGAACAAGGAATGGGATTTCTCCAACATAGGTGTGTCCGGTCCACGGCGTCATCCTTACTTGTGGGATATTCTCTTCCCCAACAGGAAATGGCAAAGAGCCCAGCAAAGCTGGTCACATGATCCCTCCTAGGCTCCGCCTTCCCCAGTCATTCTCTTTGCCGTTGTACAGGCAACATCTCCACGGAGATGGCTTAGAGTTTTTTGGTGTTTAACTTTTGCTTCTTCTGAGGCTATTTTTGGGAGAAAGGTTTTGCAAGCTGTGGTGCCTTCCATCTAGGTGACCTGATTTGCTCCCTCCCTTCATCCGTGTCCTAAAGCTTTGGTATTGGTTCCCACAAGTAAGGATGACGCCGTGGACCGGACACACCTATGTTGGAGAAAACAGAATTTATGTTTACCTGATAAATTACTTTCTCCAACGGTGTGTCCGGTCCACGGCCCGCCCTGGTTTTTTAATCAGGTCTGATAATTTATTTTCATTAACTACAGTCACCACGGTATCATATGATTTCTCCTATGCAAATATTCCTCCTTTACGTCGGTCGAATGACTGGGGAAGGCGGAGCCTAGGAGGGATCATGTGACCAGCTTTGCTGGGCTCTTTGCCATTTCCTGTTGGGGAAGAGAATATCCCACAAGTAAGGATGACGCCGTGGACCGGACACACCGTTGGAGAAAGTAATTTATCAGGTAAACATAAATTCTGTTTTTATTCAAATCTGTTCGTAGTTCCCAAAAAAGAGGGAACTTTCAGACCGATTTTGGATTTGAAGATCCTAAACAAATTTCTCAGGGTACCATCGTTCAAGATGGAAACCATTCGAACGATTCTACCCACTATCCAGGAAGGTCAATTTATGACTACCGTGGATCTAAAGGATGCGTACCTACATATTCCTATCCACAAAGAACATCATCAGTTCCTAAGGTTCGCCTTTCTGGACAAACATTAACAGTTTGTGGCCCTCCCATTCGGGTTAGCCACTGCTCCAAGGATTTTCACAAAGGTACTAGGGTCCCTTCTAGCGGTTCTAAGACCGAGGGGCATTGCAGTAGTACCATACTTGGACGACATTCTAATACAAGCGTCGTCCCTGTCAACAGCAAAGGCTCATACAGACATCGTTCTGGCCTTTCTCAGATCACACGGATGGAAGGTGAACATAGAAAAAAGTTCTCTGTCTCCGTCAACAAGAGTTCCCTTCTTGGGAACAATAATAGATTCCTTAGAAATGAGGATTTTTCTGACAGAGGTCAGAAAGTCAAAACTTCTAAGCACTTGTCAAGTTCTTCATTCTGTTCCACGTCCTTCCATAGCGCAGTGCATGGAAGTAGAAGGGTTGATGGTTGCAGCAATGGACATAGTTCCTTTTGCACGAATTCATCTAAGACCATTACAACTGTGCATGCTCAAACAGTGGAATGGGGACTATACAGACTTGTCTCCAATGATTCAAGTAGATCAGAAGACCAGAGATTCACTCCGTTGGTGGCTGACCCTGGACAATCTGTCCCAGGGAATGAGCTTCCGCAGACCAGAGTGGGTCATTGTCACGACCGACGCCAGTCTAGTGGGCTGGGGCGCGGTCTGGGAATCCCTGAAAGCTCAGGGACTATGGTCTCAGGAAGAGTCTCTTCTCCCGATAAACATTCTGGAACTAAGAGCGATCTTCAATGCTCTCAGAGCTTGGCCTCAGCTAGCAAAGGCCAGATTCATAAGATTCCAATCAGACAACATGACGACCGTTGCGTATATCAATCATCAGGGGGGAACAAGGAGTTCCCTGGCGATGAAAGAAGTGACCAAAATAATTCAATGGGCGGAGGATCACTCCTGCCACCTATCTGCGATCCACATCCCTGGTGTGGAAAACTGGGAAGCGGATTATCTGAGTCGTCAGACATTCCATCCGGGGGAGTGGGAACTCCACCCGGAGATCTTTGCCCAACTAACTCAATTATGGGGCATTCCAGACATGGATCTGATGGCGTCTCGTCAGAACTTCAAGGTTCCTTGCTACGGGTCCAGATCCAGGGATCCCAAGGCGACTCTAGTAGATGCACTAGTAGCACCTTGGACCTTCAACCTAGCTTATGTATTTCCACCGTTTCCTCTCATTCCCAGGCTGGTAGCCAGGATCAAACAGGAGAGGGCCTCGGTTATCTTGATTGCTCCTGCGTGGCCACGCATGACTTGGTATGCAGACCTGGTGAATATGTCATCGGTTCCACCATGTAAGCTACCTTTGAGACAGGACCTTCTTGTTCAGGGTCCATTCGAACATCCAAATCTGGTCTCCCTCCAGCTGACGGCTTGGAGATTGAACGCTTGATTCTATCAAAGCGTGGGTTTTCAGATTCTGTGATAGATACTCTGGTTCAGGCCAGAAAACCGGTAACTAGAAAGAATTACCATAAAATATGGAAAAGATATATCTGTTGGTGTGAATCCAAAGGATTCCCATGGAATAAGATAAAAATTCCTAAGATTCTCTCCTTTCTACAAGAAGGTTTGGAGAAAGGATTATCTGCAAGTTCTCTAAAGGGACAGATCTCTGCTTTATCTGTCTTACTACACAAAAGACTGGCAGCTGTGCCAGATGTTCAAGCGTTTGTTCAGGCTCTGGTTAGGATCAAGCCTGTTTACAGACCTTTGACTCCTCCCTGGAGTCTAAATCTAGTTCTTTCAGTTCTTCAAGGGGTTCCGTTTGAACCTTTACATTCCATAGATATTAAGTTACTATCTTGCAAAGTTTTGTTTTTGGTTGCTATTTCTTCTGCTAGAAGAGTTTCAGAGTTATCTGCTCTGCAGTGTTCTCCGCCCTATCTGGTGTTCCATGCAGATAAGGTGGTTTTGCGCACTAAGCCTGGTTTTCTTCCAAAGGTTGTTTCTAACAAGAATATTAACCAGGAGATAGTTGTACCTTCTTTATGTCCGAATCCAGTTTCAAAGAAGGAACGTTTGTTACACAATTTGGACGTAGTCCATGCTCTAAAATTCTATTTAGAGGCTACAAAAGATTTCAGACAAACATCTTCTTTGTTTGTTGTCTATTCTGGTAAAAGGAGAGGTCAAAAAGCGACTTCTACCTCTCTTTCCTTTTGGCTTAAAAGCATCATCCGATTGGCTTATGAGACTGCCGGACGGCAGCCTCCTGAAAGAATCACAGCTCACTCCACTAGGGCTGTGGCTTCCACATGGGCCTTCAAGAACGAGGCTTCTGTTGACCAGATATGTAAGGCAGCGACTTGGTCTTCACTGCACACTTTTGCCAAATTTTACAAATTTGATACTTTTGCTTCTTCGGAGGCTATTTTTGGGAGAAAGGTTTTGCAAGCCGTGGTGCCTTCCGTTTAGGTAACCTGATTTGCTCCCTCCCTTTATCCGTGTCCTAAAGCTTTGGTATTGGTTCCCACAAGTAAGGATGACGCTGTGGACCGGACACACCAATGTTGGAGAAAACAGAATTTATGCTTACCTGATAAATTACTTTCTCCAACGGTGTGTCCGGTCCACGGCCCGCCCTGGTTTTTTAATCAGGTCTGATGAATTATTTTCTCTAACTACAGTCACCACGGTACCATATGGTTTCTCCTATATTTTTCCTCCTGTCCGTCGGTCGAATGACTGGGGTGGGCGGAGACTAGGAGGGACTATATGGCCAGCTTTGCTGGGACTCTTTGCCATTTCCTGTTGGGGAAAAGATATTCCCACAAGTAAGGATGACGCCGTGGACCGGACACACCGTTGGAGAAAGTAATTTATCAGGTAAGCATAAATTCTGTTTTTTAACCTTTTTGCAATTCAATAAAATTGATTTTTTTATGTTATCCTTCGAGTATCTGCAATCCTTTGTTCGCTTGTTATCCATGCAATTTTAAGCAGCTTTCTAATTTACTCCTATTATCAATTTTTCTTTGTTCTCTTTGTATCTTTATTTGAAAAAGCAGGAATGTAAGCTTACGAGCCGGCCCATCTTTGGTTCACCACCTGGGTAGCGCTTGCTGATTAGTGGCTAAATGTAGCTGCCAATCAGCAAGCGCGGCCCAGGTGCTGAACCAAAAATGGACTGGCTCCTAAGCTAACATTCCTGTTTCCATCTTAATATGAGGAGAGTCCACGGCTTCATTCCTTACTTGTGGGAAATACAGAACCTGGCCACCAGTAGAAGGCAAAGACACCCCAGCCAAAGGCTTGTATACCTCCCCCACTCCCCTCATCCCCCAGTCATTCTTTGCCTTTTGTCACAGGAGGTTGGCAGAAAAGTGTCAGAAGATACTGGAGTTTTAAGTAGTCTTAAGAAAAAATAAGTCCAAAAAATTGCCACTTGTAATAAATAAAATTCAAGCTTTATTCAGGAACCAGGTCCAATATGCATAAAAAGAGTATGGAGGTAACATCAAGGGATGATAGGAGAGACGAATAAGTCTTACATGTTTCGGCAAGGTATAGCCGTAATCATAGACATAAATTCATACAGGTGTCACCCTTATTTACACAGGTACAATGTTCCCCATTGGTTAAAACATAACACACCCTACCCCTCACCTCCCTTACTAAAGAACACAGAATATTAACCCTTTAATGCCGATGAAAATATGTGTATAGGACTAAAATACAAAATAATAAATGTTGCAGGCTCAAATACAATAGAAAAAGATTATTTACATAAAATGGAATACATAAAAAAATATATATATATATGGACAGCAAATATACATGATCAAGACAATTTATAGAATATACATAATTATAATAAAATTCATCAAAAAAGACAACCTTATAACACCTGGATTAAATCTAAGAAGGGTATCATTAGGACTGCAATTAAATCTCAATTGCAGTCCTAATGATACCCTTCTTAGATTTAATCCAGGTGTTATAAGGTTGTCTTTTTTGATGAATTTTATTATAATTATGTATATTCTATAAATTGTCTTGATCATGTATATTTGCTGTCCATATATATATATTTTTATGTATTCCATTTTATGTAAATAATCTTTTTCTATTGTATTTGAGCCTGCAACATTTATTATTTTGTATTTTAGTCCTATACACATATTTTCGTCGGCATTAAAGGGTTAATATTCTGTGTTCTTTAGTAAGGGAGGTGAGGGGTAGGGTGTGTTATGTTTTAACCAATGGGGAACATTGTACCCGTGTAAATAAGGGTGACACCTGTATGAATTTGTCTATGATTACGGCTATACCTTGCCGAAACATGTAAGACTTATTCGTCTCTCCTATCATCCCTTGATGTTACCTCCATACTCTTTTTATGCATATTGGACCTGGTTCCTGAATAAAGCTTGAATTTTATTTATTACAAGTGGCGATTTTTTGGACTTATTTTTTCTTATTGCCATTAGGAGGGTAAGGAGCTCTCCTGTCTTCATTTTGCCCTGCAGCTGCGGGTTGTTGTATATTAGCTGGGTATTCAACTGTGGAGTAAGGTAGTCTAGCGGAGTTTGCAGTGTTGAGCGGACGTCAGATCACGCCTACAGGAAGTGCCCATGCGCATAGCAGTGCAGCCTCGCGGAGGTGAAGGCACGGAACGCTGAAGAGGTCAACCGGCAATTTCGGAACTGCACGTTTGTGTTCACTTGGAGCAAGACCGGCTGTAATACGGTTGATTGTTTTTTTTCCCCGTCGAGCGGGTGAGTCTGCTGACCAGTGAGTAGTGAGTTCCATTTCCACTTCTATTACCTTTTCAGCGTAAAATTATATATAGCTACCGCTAACTTAACCTCCACAGTTAAGAGACTGTTTACTCCCCAAGGTTGGTTTCAACTATACTGTTACAACGTTATTGTTTATACCCGGCACTGTCACTTTATATACTGGAGTACCTGGTACGATTGTACTGTTTTTTTAAGTAGTCTTGTCAGCCTCTCAGTGAGAGCATTGATGAAAATTAGAGTCTGGAGATGCAGGGAGAGTCTTTCTGCGAACCCATCCAGACTCGTATTAAGAGCTCCTTAAGCAATCAGTGTTGACAAGTTTAACTGCCTGCTTCTATCACTCAAGTCCATGTCAGGAACGATGCTACAAGACTGTCAAACTTGAGAGGCCGTGTTCCTGTTCCACGGCATAGATTCTGGTAAGGTCGTTTAATTTTTTTATACACACATAACGCAAGAAGACAAGGTTACAGTGGGACTCCTTTTATCTGAATGGAATCGAGGGTTAATATCTCCGGAAGGGGGTTATTAAACAGGTGGGATTAATCACATATTTTTAATATCGTGTTTATGCTGTGACATGTGTGAGATGTGGCTCAGGCAGATGTTGGAACGTACAGGTTTTACTTTCACTTTGGCGCTGCGCAGCCCTTCAGGCTTGGTGCGCTTTTAGTGGTGCAGGGGCGGTCCTGCATGGCGCACCATGTGACAGGGTGTGGTCACAGTGATTCTCTTCTTCCTGACCGTGCGGTGACTGGAGACAAATCGGTTTCTCTCTTGGGCCTGGGTCATAGGTGGTGGTGAGTGCCCCAGCCATTGGGGTTATTAAGGTGCCATTTATCTTTGTATTTAGTCCTTTTTGTAAGCGCAAGCTATGGAGGACTCTGATACGTTGGAGGGTACTCCCTCTTTATCTAAAGCTAATGCCTGTCTATATTGTGAGGAGGCCACGGTATACCCACCTGCTCAATTATGTTCCACTTGCCTTGATAAAGTAATCTTAGCAAAGAAAACTAATATGTTTAGTACTACTGAGCCTTCGACCTCTGAGGAGTCTCCATCCCGTGAGGTGCGCACCCTACACTCATCTCCTAATACACATGCAGCGTCCCGTAGCACTCCTATGTCTGCGGCCTTTAGTGCTTTACCTCGCACTGCTAAGCCCAAGCGAAAGGTTAAATATTGCTATCCTTCTCAGGGGTCAGCTACTATCTTATTGAAATTATCTGATACGAGATTATCCGATGATGAAGACGCCTCTGATACTTCAGAGGATGCTTTTTCTGAGGCGGAATCTGCTGCCTCTAAGCCTCTTGCTGCGGAGGAATCAGACTTTAGATTTAGGATTGAACACTTACGCTTTCTGCTAAAGAAGATAGATGTTGGCTACTTTAGAGGTTCCAGAACCTAAATTACCTGGGGAACCTTGCATTCCTAAATTAGATATGGTCTATGAGGACAGGGTTGTTCCACAGACTTTCTCGGTTCCCGTAAAGATGGGGAACATTATTAAGAATGAATGGGAAAGACTTGGTTCTTCCTTTTCCCCTTCTTCTTCCTTTTAAGAAATTATTCCCGGTTCCGGACTCTCAGTTGAAGTTGTGGGGTCTCGTCCCTAAGGTAGACGGTGCTATCTCCACGCTTGCTAAATGCACTACTATCCCACTTGAGGATAGTTTGTCATTTTAAGGAGCTCATGGATAAGAAGCTGGAAACTCTATTAAGAAAGATGTTTCAGCATACGGGATATTTGTTCCAACCAGCATCGGCTGTTGCTGCGGTGGCGGGAGCGGCTACCTACTGGTGCGACTCCTTATCTGAGTTGATCAAGGTGGAGGGGAGGGTCCCCTTGACACAATCCTGGAAAGAATTAGGGCCTTAAGGGTAGCTAATTCTTTTATTTGTTATGCAAATATGCAGATTATTCGCCTGAACACCAAGGCTTCAGGTTTCTCTGTGTTAGCCCGTAGGGCACTTTAGCTGGCTTAACTCCTGGTCTGCGGACTTCGAAGTCTAGATTTCTTTCCCTCCCATTCAAGGGAAAGATTATTTTTGGTCTAGGCATGGACTCTATCATATCCATGGTTACTGGAGGCAAAGGTGCCTTTTTACCGCAGGATAAGAAGAACAAGCCTAAGGGACAAGGTCCTAATTTTTGTTTCTTTTGTTCGGACAAACCCCAATGTCAGCAGCCCTCTGCAAAGCCAGAGCAGTCTAAGGGAACTTGGAAGCCTCCTCAGTAAATCAAAGCAGAATAAGAAGCCCACCAAATCAGTCGCCATGAAGGGGCGGCCCCCGATCCAGCTTCGGATCTGGTAGGTGGCAGACTGTCACTCTTTTCATAAGCTTGGTTTGGGGACGTGCAAGACCCGTGGGTACTGGAGGTCATCGCTCAGGGATACATGATAGGTTTCAAGTCTCATCCTCCCAGGGGCAGATTCCTCTTATCAAACCTGTCTTCAAGGCCAGAAAAGAGAGATGCCTTTCTAGGTTGAGTGAGGGATCTTTCCTTGCCCTGGGGGTCATTGTACCAGTCCCTTCAGCAGATAGAGGTCTGGGATACTACTCATATCTGTTTGTGGTACCAAAGAAGGAGGGCACTTTTTGTCTGATTCTGGACCTAAAGTGTTTAAACAAATTCCTGTCTGTCCCCTCGTTCAAGATGGAGACAATAAGGTCCATTCTTCCTTTAGTCCAGGAATGACATTTTATGACCATGATGGACCTGAAGGATGCCTACCTTCACGTCCCTATACAAAAGGAACACTTCAAGTTCCCAAGATTTGCGTTCCTGGACCAGCACTTCCAGTTCATTGCACTTTCGTTTGGTCTAGCTACTGCTCCAAGAGTTTTTTTTACGAAGGTTCTAGGGGCTCTACTCACAGTGGCCAGAACCAGAGGGATTGCAGTGGCGCCGTACTTAGACAATGTTTTGGTTCAAGACCGTCCTGTCGTCTGGCAGTGGACAATTCAAAAGCTCTTCTTTCTCTTTTTCGATCTCATGGATGGAATATAAACTTAGAAAAGAGTTCTCTTATTCCCAGTACCAGGGGGGAGTTCCTGGGTATGATAATAGTCTCCATGTCTATGAGGATATTTCTTACAGACCAGAGATGTTTCAAGCTAACTTCCAGTTGTCTTGCCCTCCATCAGGTTATCTGTGGCTCGGTGTATGGAGGTAATTGGACTCATGGTGTCCTGCATGGAGATCATCCCCTTTGCCAGATTCCATCTCAGACCTCTTCAACTGGGCATGCTAAGACAGTGGAATGGCAATCATTCAGATCTGTCTCAACAGATTTCTCTAGACAGCCGGTCGAGAGAATTGCTCTCTTGGTGGCTGTCAGGATGCCAGGAATCAGACTGAGACGAGAAGTGCAAAAATAATCTCACTTTTATTAATTGCAAAAAATAATAAAAAGTCCACAAGTCAAATAACAAGACAGGAATCAAAACCAGAACTGGTAGTCAGACGAGCCGAGTCAGGAGCCAAAACGAATAGTCAGACGAGCCGAGTCAGGAACCTAAGCGAGTAGTCAGATGAGCCGGAATCAGGAACAAGGAGAACAACAGAGTTAGGAATAAGCCAGGGATCAGGAACCAGGAGGGACGTCAGACAGCCAGGTAATACACAGGAGCTCTCACAAACAGGTCTGAGACAACGCAAGGGCAAAGCATACTGAACAGAGGCCCTTTAAGTAATAAGTGATGACATCACAATTCTGAGACTGCATCCTGTCTCACACGGATGATGTACACCAGTCTGGCCATAAAAGGAAGTGCAGGAAATGAGCAGCATCACACAGTATGCACCAGAGTCAGCAATAGAGGTGAGTAAAATGACTGCCAGCAGCACATGGCAAACAAAACGGGGAAAAAACCCTGACAGTGGCTTTGTCCAGATCATCTGTCCAAAGGGATGTCCTTCTTGAGACCATCCTGGGAGATTGTGACTATGGACGCGAGTCTCTCAGGATGGGGAGCTGTTTGGGGTGCCAGTAAGGCACAGGGCCTGTGGACTCAAGAGGAATCCCTCCTCCCTATCAACATCTTGGAACTTCGAGCGATCTTCAATGCTTTGAAGGCTTGGCCCCTTCTGGGTTCGACCCAGTTGATCAGATTCCAATCGGACAACATATCCTCGGTGGCTTACATCAACCATAAGCGGGGAACGAGAAGCTCCCTAGCAATGAGGGAAGTATCTCGGATTCTGGAGTGGGCGGAGTCCCACAGCTGTTCACTGTCAGCGATCCACATTCCGGGTGTGGACAACTGGGATGCTGATTTTCTCAGCAGACAATCCTTCCATCTGGGGGAATAGTCTCTCCACCCTCCACTCCGCAAGTGTTTGCGGAGATATGCAACAGGTGGGTGACGCCGGAGATAGATCTCATGGCGTCTCGTCTCAATACCAAGCTACCCAGATATGGGTCGAGGTCCAGGGATTCACAGGCAGAGCTAGTAGATGCATTAGCAGTGCCTTGGAGGTTCAGGCTAATCTACCTTTTCCCACCATTACCATTCCTTCCTCGTGTAGTGGCCCGCATCAAGCAGGAGCAGGCATCAGTAATACTGATTGCTCAATCGTGGCCGTGAAGGATGTGGTTCGCTGATCTAGTGGGGATGTCATCTTCTCCTCCATGGAGGTTACCTTGTCGCAGGGATCTGCTGGAACAGGGTCCTTTTGTTCATCAAAATCTAGATTCTCTGAGGCTGACTGCGTGGATATTGAATGTTTAGTTCTAGCCATGAGACCTTTTTCTGCGAAAGTTACTGATACTCTCATTCAAGCCTGTAAGCCGGTTACTCATCGCATCTATCATAAGGTGTGGAGGACCTACTTATTCTGGTGTGAAGAGCGTGGATTTCCCTGGCATAAGGTCAGGATTTCCAGGATTCTTTCCTTTCTCCTGGATGAAATGGAGAAGTGCCTTTCGGCTAGTTCTCTTAAGGGACAGATTTCAGCTCTGTCTGTTTTACTGCACAAAAAGCTTGCAGACGTCCAGTCTTTTGTTCAGGCTCTGTCTAGAATCAGACCTGTGTTTCGACCTAGCGCTCCTCCTTGGAGTTTAAATCTTGTTCTTAAGGTGTTGCAGAGGGCTCCGTTTAGCCTATGCACGTCCTTGACATTAATTTGTCTTGGAAGGTTCTCTTTTTACTGGCTATTGCCTCGGCACACAGAGTATATGAGATGGCTGCCTTGAAATGTGAGCCCCCTTACCTAGTATCCATGCTGATAAGACTGTTCTTCGTACTGGGTTTTCTTGCTAAGGTTGTTTCTGATCGTAACATCAATCAGGAGATTGTTGTTCCTTCCTTGTGCCCTAGCCCTTCTTCTTCAAAGGAGCGGTTACTTCATAATTTGGATGTGGTTTGGGCCTTGAAGTTCTATCTTCAAGCCACTTAGGCGTTTAGCCAGACTTCTTCTTTGTTTGTTGTCTATTCTGGGAAGCGTAAGGGGCAGAAAGCCTCGTCCACTTCCTTGTTTTTTTGGTTGAGGAGCATTATTCGCTTAGCTTATGAAACAGCAGGGACATAAGCCTCCTCAGAGGATTAAGGCTCATTCTACTAGAGCAGTGGCTTCCTCTTGGGCCTTCAAGAATGAGGCCTCTATGGAGCAGATTTGTAGGGCGGCTACCTGGTGGTCCTTACATACCTTTTCAAAATTTTACAAGTTTGACGTTTTTGCTTCAACTGAAGCATTTTTTGGGAGAAAGGTTTTGCAGGCTGTGGTGCCCTCAGAATAGGGTCCGCCTATCTTTTTACCCTCCCGTTTCATTCAGTGTCCTCTAGAGCTTGGGTATATGTTTCCCACAAGTAAGGAATGAAGCTGTGGACTCTCTTCATATTAAGATGGAAAACATAAATCATTTCCTTTCCATCTGTATGAGGAGAGTCCACGGCCCCTGCCCGTTTTCTCCGTTGGGCGGACCAACATTTTTTTGTTTGTTCTTCTGGCACCATTTATACCCTGATATTTCTCCTACTGTTCCTTGTTCCCTTGGCAGAATGACTGGGGGAGGTATTTAAGCCTTTGGCTGGGGTGTCTTTGCATCCTACTGGTGGCCAGGTTCAGTATTTCACACAAGTAAGAATTGAAGCTGTGGACTCTCCTCATACAGATGGAAAGAAAATTATCTGGTAAGCATAATTTTGTTTTTTTCAATAAAGATACAATTGATAATAGGAGTAAATTGGAAAGTTGTTTAAAATTGCATGCTCTACCTAAATCATGAAACAAAATTACAAATGAATTATTTTGCTGTACAAGCCAAACCCTGCTACATATATGTCCCTAGTTATTGGGCAACCTTGCTGACAAAATTTTATTGGGCAACCTTGTCTACTCCAGTAACAAGTCTGTATTGGTTGCTCCCTCTAAAGCAAGTGTTTTGGCAATTGAAAACAGTTGTAGCAAACAAATCAGATGATATATTAAAGGGATACCATTTTTAAAAGAAGAATTTTGCAATATACTTTCCTTAGCAAAAATGCTTCAAGTAAAAGTTATTGTTTTTATTATTATTGTTAGGGTCTGTGCACCAGTATTCAAACTCAGCGTGTTTATTGTGTCTGTGAAGACAACATTACAAAAAAAGTCTAAGAACAAATAGCAGCAGAGCAATCAAGTAATGGAGGTTAAAGGGATAGTACAGTCCAAATTAAACTTTCATGATTCATGTAGGGCATGTCATTTTAAACCACTTTCTATTTTATTTTTATCATCAAATTGGCTTTGTTCTCATGTTATTCTTAGTTGAAAGCTAAACCTAGGTAGGTAGGCCTGTATGCTAATTTCTAATGCATACATTCTAAATTCTAATATCTGAATGCATTTGACAGTTTTGCACAGCTAGAGGGAATTAGTTCATGTTTGCCACATAGATAACATTGTGCTCATGGACGTGGAAATATTTAAGAGTCAGCACTAATTGCCTGAAATGCAAGTCTGTCAAAATTTCTGAGATAAGGAGGCAGTCAGAAGAAGCTTAGATACAAGGTAATTGCAGAGGTAAAAAGTATATTTCTATAGCAGTGTTTATGCAAAACTGGGGAGTGGTAAATAAAGGGATTATCTATCTTTTTAAACAATAACATTTTTGGTGTTTACTTTCTCTTTAAATGAGTATTAACCACAGTCACTAATGGTTTCCATAGTTTTGTCCACTGCAAAAACCTAAAGTAAACTGCACACAATATGCACAAAATATGACATTTTGTTTAATTCATTGATTCAGTCGAATCTGTAAACTGCAAACGCTTCACTGATGCCAGTTCACCATATTAGATATACAATTACATTTTTCTGCTGTTCTAATAGAAAGTGCCTGAGAGTCAGATGCCACAGTAAGCAAATAAATATTTACATAAGGCCAGAATGACATCATGTCTGACTCCTACAACTAGGTGTCCACCTCCAGGCTCCAGCCCACACCTCAGGACAATTTTTTACAGTTAGAGCCAGGAGTTCTTTTTGGAGAACGGTTTCTATGGCAACCCTAGAAAATATATGTTGGTTTTGCAAGCCATGATTTCCTTTCTTTACCAGTATGCAGTAAGTAATGCATTTGCTTAAAGGGATACTAAACCCATTTTTTTGTTAATGATTCAGATAGAACATGTAATTTTTAGCAACTTTGTAATATTACTTTATTATCACATTTTCTTCATTCTCTTGGTATCTTTATTTGAAAAAGCAAGAATGTAAGCATAGGAGCCGGCCCATTTTTGGTTCAGAATCTGGGAAACACTTGCTGATTGGTGGCTACATTTAGACACCAATTAGAAAGTGCTACCCAAGGGTTGAACCAAAAATAGGCCAGCTCCTATGCTTACATTAAAATAAAGATAGCAAGAGAAATAAGGAAAAAATGATAATCGGAGTGAATTAGAAAGTTGCTTAAAATTGCATGCTCAATTTGAATGATTAAAGTTTGATTTTGACTAGACTATTCCTTTAAGCAACTTTCTAATATACTCCTATTATCAATTTTTCTTTGTTCTCTTGCCCTCTTTTATTTTTTCATATAGCTACCAATAAGCAAGCGCTATCCAGGGTGCTGAACCTAAATGGGTCGTCTCCTAAGCTTTACGTTCCTGGTTTTTAAATAAAGATAGCAAGAGAACGAAGAAAAAATGATAATAGGAGTAATTAGAAAGTTGTTTAAAATTGCATGCTCTATCTGAATCATAAAAGAAAAAAAATTGGGTTTAGTATCTCTTTAAGTATGTTAGTCATAGTCATGTATAATAATGCTGAAAAAGAACTGGCTACAGGTGTCAGGGAATAGAGAAAAAAGTGCATTTTTATACTTTTTGACGTGCTCATGATCAAATGTCTCTGCTTTTACTTTGGGGGGGGGGAAGCTTTCACATTTGGTGAATGTTACTATGTAAATGAAAAGGGATTGTATGTCCTTCCATTTAAAAGCTGTTCATACTACTTTGTTGTTTTATTGACATATCTCCACCTCATTAAAAGTCTGTGCCAGATCCAATGTGCTACCATAGGATTTGTATCACAGATGATTTTTGGCAGAGAAAGGCATCTGATTACTTCAGGTAATTTGATATTAAAAGAAAGGGGAGAATGCAAGTGTCAGAAGTAAATTTAGACTGTGTGCGTCAGTAACCATTGGAGTGTACGATAAATGGGTCAGTGTAGTTCACTTTTTCCTTCTGGTTTTAAAGGTGACTGCAGATAAACATGAATGAAACAGCTTGTTTTTTTATGTTAATATGCTCACTATAATTCGCATTAAATGTTTTGTAGATGATCCATTTAATATAGTAGTGTTTTTGTATAGTTTTGCATACTTTTTAATAACATTATGCTGATTTTCAGACTCCTAACCAAGCCCCAAAGTATCAGATGTAGACTGAAGTCTACAGACTCCTTCTTGCTCCTGTTTGTGTAAAGGGTCTTTTCATATGCAAAGGAGGGGGGATAGTGTCTACTTTTCCTGCTTTCCCAGACCATTTCGCTGGGTGTCTCAGCCTAACCTCATCAACCGCACAAAACTGGGAGTTTCTATGTACGTTTTAAAAAGTTTTTATTCTGGATTTTTAGATCAGTATCTGTGCATATTCTTATTTTATAGTAGTGTCTATTACATGCGGTTATATGAAAATTGGTGTACACTGTCCCTTTAAGTAATAAAGTCAACATTACTGGTGCTTTGGTTGAGTATTCTGTGATTGCACTTTGCATTTGACTTCCCAGAATTCTTAGCTACAGAGAGTGTTTTAGATAAATTATATGTGGAAATTTTGCAAAATCAAATACTAGAGCCAGATAATTAATACTAGAGCCAGATAAGTGCTTTTGCTGCAATAGAAAAAATATATAATTTATGTTTACCTAATATATTCATTTATTTTAGTCTACAAGCCATTACTCCTGAGAATCCCACTCCTGACAACTAGGAGGAGGCAAAGATTCCAAAAAGTGCCCTTAAAAACCCTCCCCTCCTTACTAGAAACTAGTCTAATGTATAACCAAGCAAGAAGAAGAAAGGTATGAAAGGATAAGAGAGGAAAAAAAGGGAAAAACTGCTGCCAGAAAAACATGCAATAATAAAATAAAACATCTATAAAAAATGGGTGGGGTCTTGTGGAATCTCACCACCATGAAAGAAATTAATTTATCAAGTAAGCATAAATTATATTTTCTTTCATAAAGTTGGTGAGAGTCCATGAGCCATTACTCCTGGGAAACTAATTCCCAAGCTGTGGAGTCTTTGTGTAATTAGGGTGAGACAAAATGATTACTCAATGTATATTTAGTGGGTTTTTTGTTGTTGTTTTTTTTTTTCATGCTGCAACAATACTTAAAGGGACACTGTACCCAAAAAATTTCTTTCGTGATTCAGATTGAGCATGAAATTTTTAGCAACTTTCTAATTTACTCCTATTATCAAATTTTCTTCATTCTCTTGGTATCTTTATTTGAAATGCAAGAATGTAAGTTTAGATGCCGGCCCATTTTTGGTGAACAACCTGGGTTGTCCTTGCTGATTGGTGGATAAATTCATCCACCAATAAAAAAGTGCTGTTCAAAGTACTGAAACGGAAAAAAAAAGCTTAAGATGCCTTCTTTTTCAAATAATGATAGCAAGAGAACGAAGAAAATTTGATAATAGGAGTAAATTAGAAAGTTGCTTAAAATTGCATGCTCTTTCTGAATTACAAAAGAAAAAATTTGGGTTCAGTGTCCCTTTAATGACTAGAAACATCTGCCTGAAGGACTTTCCTACCAAAGGCTGCCTAAGAAGACACAAACACCAAAATGGTAGAATAAAGTAAAAGTATATAAGGAAGACCAAGTATCTGCCTTGCAAATTTGATCAACAGACACCTCGTACTTAAAAGCCCAGGAGGTAGCCACTGACCAACTAGAATGGGCAGTCATACTTTTAGCAGGAGACTGTCCCGCCTCCAAGTAAGCCTTTATGAATCAAAAGCTTAAAGGGACAGTCAACACCAGAATTGTTGTTGTTTTAAAAGATAGATAATCCCTTAATTACCCTTTCCCCAGTTTTGCATAGCCAACACAGTTATATTAATACATGTTTTACCTCTGTAATTACCTTGTATCTAAGAATCTGCAGAATGCCCCCTTATTTCAGTTCTTTTGACAGTCTTGCATTTTAGCCAATCAGTGCTCACTCCTCTGTAAATTCATGTGCATGAGCTCGATGTTACCTATATAAAACAGATTAACTAACGCCCTCTAGTGGTCAAAATGCATTCCTCCTAGGTTTAGCTTTCAACTAAGAATACCAAGAGAACAAAATTGGTGATAAAAGTAAATTGGAAAGTTGTTTAAAATTGCATGCCCTATTTAAATCATGAAAGTTTTTTTTTTTGGACTTGACTGTCCCTTTAAACCAAGAGGCTATCAAAACAGCTGTGACCTTCTGACCCTTTTTTAATTGGAAAAATGAACAAAGAAACTAGAGGATTGCCTAAAATCATTACTAGCCTGCAAATAAAACTTTAAAGCTCTGACAACATCCAGGTTATGGAGAGGCCTCTGCTTTGAATTCTTTGTATTAGGACAAAAATAAGGAACAAGGACATTTAATTTTGTCAGAAGACACCACCGTAAACAAAAAAATTAACTTAGTTATCAAAACTGACTTATCCTGATGAAAAGCAAGATAAGGAGGCTCACTGGAAACAGCAGACACTTTATAAACTCTTCTAGCAGAAGAAATGGCCAAAAGAACCTTCTAGGACAAAAACTGATTATCCAAATTATACATAGGTTTAAAAGGAGGAACATGAGAAACTCTTAGAACCAAATTAAGATTCCATGGTGGATAAATTAGTTCAATCACAAAACTCTGGCGGAAATCTGGCTCTTTAAAGAACAGATGAATAGACTTTTATCTAAACCTTCTTGAAGAAATTGAAGATTGAAGCTTACAAGCCTTAATCCAATTCTCAATGACAGAATCATAAAAAAAGCCCTCTAAGAATGAAGCGTTCAATCTTCAAGCCATCACGGTTAAAGATTTGAGACCCTGATGAAAAAAGCGTACCTTGAGACAGAAGACTGTGGAGCATCTGAAACGGATCTGCAAACCAAGTTCTGCAAGGCCAAGCTGGAGCAATCATAATTAGTGAGGAAACCTCCTGCTTGATCCTGGCTATAACTCTTTATAATAGAACAAGATGAGGAAAAAATGTAAGCCAGAATAAGCAACCAATGAGCAAATAGAGCATCCAAAAACTCCACCTGAGGATCCCTGGATCTTGTAAAGTATCTGGGAAGCTTGTTGTTCAATCGAGTAGCAATCAGATCTGCTTCTGGAAACTCGCACAGACTCACAATCTGACGGAAAACTTCCAGATTAAGAGACCATTCTCCTGGGGGAAGAGATTGATGATTAAGAAAATCTGCTTCCCAATTGCTCACCCCTGGAATATGAACTGAAGAGATTGTACAAAAATTGCTCTCTCCCTAAGTCAGAATTCAGGGCACCTCATTACCAGGGATTGATGTAAGCCACTGATGTCACACTGTCCGACTGGAAATGTAGATGTCTTTTTTTTTCAGCAGAGGCCAATTCTGAAAGTTCCAGAACATTTATTGGTAACCTCACCCACTGATGAGACCAAACTCCCTGTGCCCTTTGGGACACCCAGACTTGCTTCTGTCATGATCACAGTCCCATTTGGACAAAGGATGCCCCTGAAACATTGGACTGAAGATTTATCCACCAATACAGGGATTGTCTAGCTGTGGAATCCAGACAACTGAGTATAAAGTACCACTGTTGAAGAAGTCTCAACGGAAACAAAGCAAATGGAGTAGCATCTGAAGATGCTAATGTCAGACCTAATATTTCCATGCAAAGAGCTACATAAGCAAAGGAACAGACTGAAGATTTGCACAAGCTGAAAACAGTTTCAGCCTTCTCTGACCCGCCAAAGTTTCATGGATAAATTAATCTATCAACACACCCCAGAACATAAGCCTGGACCTGGGGACAAGACAACTCTTTAGAAAATGGATCCTCCAGACATACTTTTGTAGAAACAACAAAAGTCTGTTGGTATGAGATACTGCTAAATGTAAAGATGGAACCTGTACCAAGATATTGTCCAGGTAAGGAACCACCGAAACACCATGAGCTCTTATTGCGGGTAAGAGTGTCCCCAGTACCTTTTGTAAACATTATGGGAGTGGTAGCCAGAGCAAATGGAAAAGCGACAAACTGAAAATGCTTGTCCAGGAATGCAAATCTTAGAAAGTCATAATGATCCCTGTGAATAGGGATATAAAGATAAGCATCCTTCAAATCTATTGTGGACATAAACTACCCTTGCTGAACAAGAGGAAGAATAGTCCAAATTGTTTCCATTTTGAAAGAAGGAACCCTAAAAAACTTGTTAAAAGTTTTTAAATTCAGAACAGGTCTGTAAGTTCCCTCCTTTTTGGGAACAAGAGGTTCGAATAAAACCCCTGACCCTCTGCTGACCTTAGAACTGGGACTATTACTCACATAGACTCCAACTCCAATGACTGACTGCAAAAAAGGTTCTTGTCTTCACAAGATTCTTTGGAACATGTGACAGAAGAAACCTTCCCCTGAGAGGCTTTAATTTGAAACCAATTCTGTCCCCTTGGAAACTATATTTAGAACCCATGGATCTTTAACAGATTGAAACCAAGCTCCCTGAAAAAGGTGTTAATCTGCCCCCTACCAGAAGATCTGGATTGGGGGCAGCACATTCATGCTGACTTGGTAGAAGAAACCGGTTTCTTAGACTACTTCGACTTGCTCCAATTAGGATTTGACTTCCAAGAACATCTGGAAGAACCCTATTTTTGAGAGGAAGAGGAGGACCATTGTTTCTTAGATTGACGAAAGAAACAAAAATTATTAGAAGCCCTGGTTTTACCCTTAGACTTCTAATCCTGAGAAAGAAAAGTTCCTTTACCTCCAGTTTCAGTAGAAATAGTATCATAAAGACCAGGCTCGTACAAAACCTTTCCATGAAAAGGGACAAAAGCCTAGACTTAAGAACCATGTCAGCTGACCATGATTTAAACCACAAAACCCTCCTGGTCATAATTGCTAATGCCATATTATTGGCATTGATCTTAAAGTCAACCACATCATCACAAATTAAAGCATTAGCTGTCTTGGCTCTTTCAGGCTTGCTGTATTGATTCTCTGTTAAAGTAACATTGTCTGTTTAAGTATAATAGCTAACCAAGCTAATTTATAAATTATTTGCTTTGCAAGGGTTGCATTTTTTTTTTCAAAAAAAGGAAATAACTAAATAACTTTATTTCTAGCATTCCAATTTTTTTTTTCTGTCTGTGTGGGTAATTAGGGGTGGGATTATTTTCACCTGTGTGGGCCTTTTAAGGCTATAAATTTAGCACATTTACTCAGTGAGCTTGCTCTTTCAGGCTTGCTGTATTGATTCTCTGTTAAAGTAACATTTTCTGTGTAAGTATAATAGTTAGCTAACCAAGGTAGTTAGGCAAACAAGGTTTTGGGGTAACCAAGGGGAAATATATTTATTTTATACTTTTAAGTTAAACCTTTTATTAAGAATATGTGAGAATCTCATTCAGTGTACAGCTTGCCACATGTTTGCATCACTGGAGCAGCCGCTTCTGGGATTATATGTTTGTGGCAAGTGTGAGCATATTGTCTCTTTAGAAACTCGTATTGGGGATCTGGAGGAACGAATTGCAACACTACATGAAATTCAGACACTTGAAAGGGAAATGGATAGGACTGAGCTGGTTGTTAATGGTTCCAGCAGTGGGAATGGGGAGGATTCAGATGAGGAGACTCCAGGATGTATCTTGGTCACAGTTAGAGGGCGAAGTAAAGGTAAGCGGAAGAGACAGGCCAGTTCTGAGCTGGTACACCCCAATAGATTTGCCAGATTAATTGAAGATGTTGGGGATATCAGTTCGGGGGTGGCAGTGTCAGAGAGGGCTGTGTTGCCTAGTATAGTGAACAGTCCTTTAGCTGTGGAAGAGGAGCATACTATGGTGGGCAGTCCTTCAGTCATGGAAGAGGGGCATGCAAGTCAGGGCCAGAGGCAGATGTTGGTGGTAGGAGACTCTATTATAAGGAAGGTTGATAGGGTAATTTGTCATCCAGACCCTTTACATAGAACAGTTTGCTGTCTTCCAGGGGCTAGTGTTAGGCATATTGTGGAGCGTATTGATAGATTGTTAGAGGGATGTGGGTCTGATCCTGCAGTCATGGTGCATATTGGTACTAATGAAGGAAACAGTGGGAGATAAGGAGTCCTAAAAAATGACTTCAAGGAGTTAGGTAGCAAGCTTAAAGCAAGGACCTCCAAAGTAATATTTTCTGAGATATTACCAGTGCCGTGTGTTAACTCAGTAAGGCAGAAGGAGCTAAGGTCTGTTAATTCATGGCTAAAAACATGGTGTAAAAATGAGGGGTTTGACTTTTTAGAACACTGGGCTGATTTTTCACTAGGGTACAATTTGTTCAGTAAGGATGGATTGCACCTGAATGACATGGGTGCAGGTGTGTTGGGGGAAAGGATGGTAGCACGTTTAGAGAAACTTTTAAACTAGGCAAAGGGGGGGAGGGTCAATTAGAACAAAATAAAACAGAGAAATCAGTCTGTGAATATGTCACTCCCTTAATATCTCAAGGAAGGGATGACTTAAGAAATGTCACATTAGAAAGTATAGAGGAAAGCACACCAAGTAGCAGCAGAAAGCACATGAAAATTAAATGTATGACAACAAATGCAAGAAGCATGACAGGTAAAATGGGGGAGCTGACGCTCTTAGTTGCAGAAGAGGACTATGATGTTATTAGTATAACTGAAACTTGGTGGGATGATTCACATGACTGGGCAGTTAACTTAGAGGGTTATAGATTATTTAGGAGGGACAGGAATAATAAAAGGGGTGGAGGAATCTGCATGTATATTAAACCTAACCTTAAACCTACAATAAGGGAAGATATTTATGATACAAGTGACAATGTAGAGACCCTGTGGGTTGAAATAAAGAGTGGGGGGGAAAATCCTAAAAAAATATTACTAGGAACATGCTACAAGCCTCCCAACATTAGTGACCTGGAGGAAACTCAACTACTTATCCAAATAGGTAAGGCTGCTAATAACAGTGCTGTAATTATGGGAGATTTTAACTTCCCTGATATAAACTGGGCCAATGAAACTAGTAATTCAGCTAAGGGGGATAGATTTTTAAATGTTCTCAGGGATAACTTCTTGTCACAATTAATAGAGGAGCCAACTAGGAGTAAAGCTATATTGGATTTAGTGCTATCAAACAATACAGATATAATATCAAACATAGAAGTTAAAGAACATTTGGGTAACAGTGATCATAACATGGTCACATTTGAAATCTCTTTTCATATGCAGTGTTTTAAAGGCTTAGCTAAGACTTTTAATTTCAAGAAAGCAAAATTCAACGATTTAAGGAAATCATTAAATAATATAAATTGGGACAATGTATTTTCTAATAAAAATACAGAGGATAAATGGATAATATTTAAAAATTTGTTAAAAAAATATATACATATCAACACATAACATATGGTTATAAAAATAAAAAAACAAAGCCGTTATGGCTAAATAAAAATGTGTTAAGAGAAATTAGGAAAAAATGTAGGGCATTTAAATTATTAAAAGAAAATAGTACAGACTCAGCATACAATATTTATAAGGAATGTAACAAAGCATGCAAAAAAGCAATCAAATTAGCCAAAATTGAAAATGAAGAATTAATTGCCAAGGATTCTAAGTCTAACCCTAAATGGTTCTTTAAGTACATAAATAGCAAAAAATCTAAGAAGGATAATATAGGTACATTAAAATGCGTGGAGGGTAGCATGATAAATAATGACTGGGAGAAGGCTGAGGTACTAAACCAGTTTTTTTTCTTCAGTATACACAAGAGAGGAACCATTGAATGATACTATAGAGGATATCAGGAAAAAACTGGAAAATATTAAGGTAAATAAAACTCCAGGCCCAGATGGAATACACCGAAGGGTGTTAAGGGAACTTAGCACTGTTATAGACAAACCTTTACTCATAATTTTTCAAGACTCATTATCCTCAGGCATGGTACCCCAGGATTGGCGTAAAGCTGATGTGGTGCCACTCTTCAAAAAGGGAAGCAGGGATGATCCAGGAAGCTATAGACCAGTTAGTCTGACATCCAATAGTGGGGAAGATATTTGAAGGGATTATAAGGGATTATATTGATGAGCATATTCGTGTAAACAAGATTATGAGTTCTAATCAGCATGGCTTTAGGAGAAATAGATCATGTCAAACTAATCTAATTAGATTCTACGAGGAAGTAAGTAAAAATATAGATAAAGGGGAATCAGTTGATGTGATATACTTAGATTTTGCAAAGGCATTTGATACAGTGCCACATGAGAGATTAATGCACAAAATTAAGGGACTGGGAATAGCTGAAAACGTTAGCTCATGGATAAATAACTGGATAAAAGATAGGGAGCAACGAGTAGTAGTAAATGGATCATACTCAGATTGGACAAAGGTAATCAGTGGCGTTCCCCAGGGATCAGTAGTGGGCCCTGTTCTTTTTAATATTTTTATAAATGATTTGGATCAAGGATTAAATAGCGACATCTCTATTTTTGCAGATGATACTAAGTTAAGTAAGGTCATTAGGTCAGAGCAGGACGAACTCTCTTTACAAAGGGATCTGCTAAAATTAGAACTATGGGCAAGTGAATGGAAAATGAGATTTAATACGGAAAAAATGCAAGGTTCTACATTTTGGAAGTAAAAATAAGCAGGCTACGTATTTTTTAAATGGGACAAGACTTAGCCAAACACAGGAGGAAAGGGATTTGGGAGTAGTAGTAGATAACAAGCTAAAGATGAGTGCACAATGCAGGGCAGCGACTTCAAAGGCTAATAAGATACTAGCATGTATTAAAAGAGGCATTGATTCAAGGGAGGAAAGCATAATTCTGTCATTATATAAAGCCCTGGTAAGACCTCACCTTGAGTTGGGAGTGCAGTTCTGGGGACCGATTGCTAAGAAAGATATTGCTGAACTAGAAAAAGTTCAGAGAAGGGCCACAAAGATAATAAGGGGATTGGAGAAATTAACCTATGAGGAGAGGCTAGCCAAACTGGGTCTGTTCTCTTTAGAAAAAAGGCGCTTGAGAGGTGACATGATTACTTTTATATAAATATATTCAAGGCCCATATAAAGAGATGGCAGAAGCTCTGTTTATTCCAAGAAAATTGTTTCTGACAAGAGGTCATAATTTAAGGTTGGAGGAAAGGAGATTTAATCTCCTGCAACGGAAACGTTTTTTCACTGTAAGAGCAATAAAATTGTGGAACTCATTACCAAAGGAGGTAGTGAATGCCAATACCATTGATACATTTAAAAATAGTCTGGATAAATTTCTGTATATAAACAAAATCCATGGATATGATTGCTAGTATTAAATGGGTCACATTTTAATGGGGTTATTTAAGCTTAACTGGAGCTTTTTGTAAGTATTTTAGATTTGTATAGGTTGAACTCGATGGACTTCAGTCTTTTTTCAACCTTATCTACTATGTTACTATGTGACTATGTTACTGTCTTTTTTTTAGCTTATTCAAAAACTATTTACTAGCAGACGCTGAAAACTGCTCAAACAAACCTTCACACCAAAGAGTAGAGGCTGCAAAAACACAAGCAATATTAATTAGCAGGATACCAAGAGAACAAAGAAAATTTTGAGTAAATTAGAAAGTTGTTTAAAATTGCATGCTCTATCTGGATCAAGAAAGAAATAGAATAGGTTTTATGTCCCTTTTTAAAGGGAAGACTTTTAGATTTTAGATATCACTTTAAATACTGTCAGTATTTTTAATATTAATTATGAATATATATTTATTTCTAATGGTAGCGAGAGTCCACAAAATCCATTCATACATTTGGGAATACATCACCTGGCCACCAGGAGGAGGCAAAGGCACCCCAACCAGAGCATTACCTACTTCCCCTTCCCTCCCAGTAGTTCTTTGCCTTGTCTAGGAGGTAGGTAGGCAGAGAGAGAGCTGCTCTTCAGATTTCATTCAACTTCAAACCCTTAATAAAATGTTCCAATAAAGGAGGGTAGGACAGCTACATCTGTCCATTTAACCCCTTAATGACCGGACCATTTTTCAATTTTCTTACCCTTAATGACAATGGCTATTTTTACATTTCTGCAGTGTTTGTGTTTAGCTGTAATTTTCCTCTTACTCATTTACTGTACCCACACATATTATATACCGTTTTTCTCGCCATTAAATGGACTTTCTAAAGATACCATTATTTTCATCATATCTTATAATTTACTATAAAAAAATATAAAATATGAGGAAAAATTGAAAAAACACACACTTTTTCTAACTTTTACCCCCAAAATCTGTTACACATCTACAACCACCAAAATACACCCATTCTAAATAGTTTCTAAATTTTGTCCCAAGTTTAGAAATACCCAATGTTTACATGTTCTTTGCTTTTTTTGCAAGTTATAGGGCCATAAATACAAGTAGAACTTTGCTATTTCCAAACCACTTTTTTTCAAAATTAGCGCTAGTTACATTGGAACACTAATATCTTTCAGGAATCCCTGAATATCCCTTGACATGTATATATTTATATTTAGAAGACATCCCAGAGCATTGATCTAGACCCATTTTGGTATATTTCATGCCATTTCAACGCCAAATGCGATCAAATAAAAAAAATTGTTCACTTTTTCACAATTTTTTTCACTAACTTTAGGTTTCTCGCTGAATTTATTTACAAACAACTTGTGCAATTATGGCATAAATGGTTGTAAATACTTCTATGGGATCCCCTTTGTTCAGAAATAGCAGACCTATATGGATTTGGCGTTGCTTTTTGGTAATTAGAAGGCCGCTAAATGCCGCTGCACACCACACGTGTATTATGCCCAGCCGTGAAGGGGTTAATTAGGGAACTTGTAGGGAGCTTTTAGGTTTAATTTTAGCTTTAGTGTAGTGTAGTAGACAACCCAAATTATTGATATAGGCCCATTTTGGTATATTTAATGCCACCATTTCACCGCCAAATACGATCAAATAAAAAAAAAAAAACTTAAATTTTTCACAATTTTAGGTTTCTCACTGAAATTATTTACAAACAGCTTGTGCAATTATGGCACAAATGGTTGTAAATGCTTCTCTGGGATCCCCTTTGTTCAGAAATAGCAGACATATATGGCTTTGGTGTTGCTTTTTGGTAATAATAAGGCCGTTAAATACTGCTGCGCACCACACTTGTAATATGCCCAGCAGTTAAGGGGTTAATTAGGTAGCTTGTGGGGTTAATTTTTAGCTTTAGTGTAGAGATCAGCCTCCCACCTGACACATCCCACCCCCTGATCCCCCCCTGACCCCCCTCAAACAGCTCTCTTCCCTCCCCACCTCACAATTGTCACCGCCATCTTAAGTACTGGCAGAAAGTCTGCCAGTACTGAAATAAAAATATTTTTTTTATTTTTTTTTTATTTTTTTGCATAAAGTCTGCAGTCATAGATCCCCCCTTACCCCACAACCTCCCTGATCCCCCCCATACATCTTTCTAACCCTCCCCCTCTGTCTATTTGCCGCCATCTTGGGTACTGGCAGCTGTCTGCCAGTACCCAATTTGCCCCCCAAAATAGTTTTTTTTTAACTTTTTAAATATAAAATATTTTTCTGTAGTGTAGCTGGCCCCCCTAAATAATATTCAACCCTCCCCCTCCCAGATCCCTTATTAAACAACCGAGATGCCACTGCATCTAGATCGATCGGTTGTTTTTTTCAATGGGCTGTAAATTTGGCGCGCGCGCACCCGCCCCCCCCCCGCCGCAACCGCTGGACCGGCAGCATGTTGTGAGAAGGAATGATCGGTTAAATAGTAACATCTAGATGTGAGGCTAAGTTAATGCAGCTCCCATCCGCCAACACATTTGAATAAATACATAGCCGATGCAGATGGGGCCACAGAGTGGCCCTTTCTGCATTGGTATGTAAAATGGGGGATTGTAGTGATGCCTCAATATTGAGGCATCACTGCAATCCCTTGTAAGCAGCTGGAAGCGATCATGATCGCTTCCAGCACTTAAGACAACAGAGGACGTACCAGGTACGTCAATTGTCATTAAGGGAAGTTTTTTCAATGACGTACCTGGTACGTCCTCTGTCATTAAGGGGTTAATCTTATATTATGAGTATAAGACTAACCAAACATGGGGTCCCAGGGGGTTCCTTTGAATCCCCCTACAGTCAGTGCTGTACTCCCATATGGATGCTATCCTGTCAGTGACAGTGGGGATGGTGTCTTGCACAATGCAGGTCCAATGTTTTGGAATACTTGAAAATTCAACCAGGGTAAGTGCTATCTCCTTACCTATGGGACCATTAGAGGCTAGTTGCCTGTGTTGTTTTTATTTAATACTCTTGAGCATTGAGGCTATGAGTGCTCTTTTCCCAGTGATTCATGGCTAGTGCCTGGAATATCTGGTTTAGATGTGTGTACCTATGATGTTTCTAACTGTATTGGTAAAACAGACATACATCTTTATTGTAATGACTACAGTGTGATCTGCATTATTTAGTATTTCACCAGGATAAAGCTGTGTTAAGACCTAGAGCAGGTTTTCTATCTAAGGGGATGTAGACGAACAACCTAAATCAGAAAATGGTTGTACCGTCACTATGTCCTAATCCCTGTTCTTCTAAAGAGAGGTTGTTTTGGACATCTTCAGGGCGTTAAAGTTTTACTTTCATGCTACCAAGGTCTTTTGGCTTTTGTAGGGATTACCTGCAGGCAGGGACTCCGCCTCCGGCCCATGTAACTGCTCATTCTACTTGTTCAGTTTCTACGTCCTGGGCCTTCAAGAATGAGGCTTCGGTGGAACAGATCTGTAAATTTTATCAGTTTGATGTTTTTGCCTCAGCAGAGGCATCTTTCGGTAGGAAAGTTCTTTAGGTGGTGGTGCTTACCAACTAGGTAACTGCCTTGCCTTTAATCCCACACATATCATTAGTGGACTCCACAGCTTGGGTTTTGATTTCCATATGTAAGAACGGATTTCATGGAATCTCACTACCATTAGAAAGAAAATTAAATTTATTTTTCCCTGATAAATTATTTTCTTTCTTGTTAGTGAGGGTCCACGAACCCGCCCGTTTTTTTTTCTTGGTGGTGGCAGACCTAGTTTGCACCTCTTCAACCCTATTATCTCACTTGCTTTCCCTATTCTCGCACATTAACTACTGGGAGGAAGGGAAAGTAAGCGGTATAGTTTAATACTCTGGTTGGGGTGTCTTTGCCTCCTCTTGGTAGCCAGGTGATATATTCTCATATGTAAAAATGGATGTTGTGGACTCTCACTACCAAGAAAGAAAATAATATATCAGGTAAGAATACATTTTCTTTTTTGAAAGATTAGTTGCTTAATAAACCCCTTAAAGCAGGGATAACAAAATCATTTAAGTACTTGGTGCATTTGGTAATGTCATTTACACATAGAAGACAAATTTATTTGAGCTGTATTCTTTATTTCATAAAAGGGTTTATTAGAATGTTATTTGTTAGGCATCGCTGTAATTGTTTTAAAGAGTTCAGTACTCAGCAGGAGGGTATCTGTGACAATATCATTTGATCTTAATGTATCTTTCTGAAGTCCTAAGATCTTTTCTTCTCACAGCTTGCCTTTTTCTTTTGCAAATATTTAAGCGGAAACCCTAAAATTACGGTTTCATAATAATGCTTTGTTATTTATTTTTAACTGAGACCCTGTTATGTGAACTTTACTCCCACTGAACTGTTAACCTCCACATGTTCCTTAAAGGGACACTGAACCCAAATTTTTTCATTTGTGATTCAGATAGAGCATACAATTTTAAGCAACTTTCTAATTTACTCCTATTATTATTTTTTCTTTGTTCTCTTGCTATCTTTATTTGAAAAAGAAGGCATCTAAGCTTTTTTAATAGTTCAGAACTCTGGACAGCTTTTTTTTATTGGTGGATGAATGTATCCACCAATCAGCAAGAACAACCCAGGTTGTTCACTAAAAATGGGCCGGCATCTAAATTTACATTCTTGCATTTCAAATTAAGATACCAAGATAATGAAGAAAATTTGATAATAGGAGTAAATTAGAAAGTTGCTTAAAATGTCATGCTCTATCTGAATCACAAAAGAAAAAATTTGGGTTCAGTGTCCCTTTAAATGTGTCGCTATTTTTTCATCCACATAAATACATCCTCTACAAAAAAAAAAAATTTTAACATGTGGAATTTAATCTTTAATTTACTATTTCCTAACTCACTGTGACCAATGTATCTGAATCGCAGTATTTTTTCCCCTACACTAGATTTGCCCAACAAATTGCACTGAAATCCTGCAATTTTGTCTTTCTTAAGCACATTTTGTTTGAGTTATGTGATTCTTAAAAAAAGAACTAATGTTAAATTTGAACAATTTCTTATATGCATAAGAACTATAGGGACATAGGAGTCAAAATAAACTTGCAAGTCCCAGATAGAATGTACAGTTAGAAAGTTTTGTTTTGTGTTCTTTAAATTCTTTATCTTCTTGGCATATTCAGAAACTTCATTTTTAGATAGGCTGAAGTGTGTGCGTGTCTTGAGTTTTTTTTGTCAGCAGCAGATACGTTGTTAACCCCTTTAAGGACCCGTTGCTGGTCTTTCTATAGGGTTTGAATTTTCAATAGCAGGAGGCCTGCTTGAGGGAGGTCATAAAAGCGCAGCCTTGCCAGTGGTGGCAAGACCCACACTATTATAGCCTGAAAAACCCTTAATGACCAATGACGTATAGGGTACATTAGGGGGTTAATACATAGTTGCAAACATGACTGTCATATAGTGCTCAAGATGTGCACACCTATATATTCTCTTACGGAAGTTAACTATGGTTCAACAAAGGATATCAAGAGAAAGAGGTACATTTAATAATAAAAGTAAATGGGAACATTTAAAAAATACTCTGATAATCATGAAACTTTTATTTTGACTTCTATTTATTCTAAGCTTTGGTAAAACTCTTCATTGAGAAGGCCTCGAGCACGTAATAGCTAGAACGTCTAAGCCTTTGCCAATGGCCTTTGTATAAAATTATTCTGGTTCCTTTGTCAAGATCTAATTTTTACAGATGAGATTAATTTGAAAAAACTAAAAATCCACTATCATAGTTTACCACAGCTTGTTTGAATCCGCTGTATTGTTATATTTAGAGTTTACACGTGCGCACATGGGAAACTATTAACCCCTAATCCGCTAACCACCCACATTGCAAACACCTAATTTAAATATTAACACCTAAACCACCAACCACCCACAACGCAAAGTATTAAACTAATAACTAAGCCCCTTAACCTAACGCCCCATAACGTAACCCCAATTAAAATGCACTTAAATACCCCTTCACTATTGGTTGGTCCTGAAATTTAATTATATTAATTGGCCAGTTATTTGTCATGTCAGACCACACAAGAACCAACAGAAAGTCAAGAATACATACACCACAATTGCAAAATTGTGAAAAAACAATGTGCCTATATGTATTTAATTTTTGCATCAGTGTCATTTTTAATTTACACTATTATAATTATTCAAAAAGTGATTTAATCCCTATAAGCACACCATGGCTTTGTGCTAAAGGTGTGTTTGTTCACATTCAAGATCTATTGTACACATTTTTTAAAATATAATGATAAAATATGTAGATAAGGTAAAGTTGCTATTTTGAAATTACAGTATTTTGTGTTGGGACATGGTGGCGAAAACAAATATTTTTAGAGGTTGTGAAATTAATGTTATTTGGTTTTTAAAGAAAACAAATAACAATACTGTTGTGTAAATCATTTGAGCTGGAGCATTATGGGTTTATAGTGCATGTGTGTAGGACATGTTATATGCACATTATATTGTAAATTAATGATTATGCAATATACACTTAAATAAAATTAAAAATATAATAACTACCTTAAAAAATAATAAAAAAAATTCAAAAAATAAAAAAAAAAAATTACTAAAAAAAACTAACATTACACAAAATAAAAAAACCTAACATACACAAAATAGAAAAACCTAACATTACACAAAATAAAAAAAAACATAAAATTACAAAAAATAATTATCCAAAATAAAAAAGTAAAAAAAAGGGCCTTTTGTAGGGCATTGCCATAAAGTTAACAGCTCTTTTGCCAAATAAACATATTACCCCCTAACATTACAACTCCCAAACCTCCCCAAATCCCTAAAATAAAAAATATCTAACTAAAAAACAAACAAACTAATCATCCCATTGCCCCGAAAAGGGCATTCAGCTGTTAGCCTATTAAAAATAAAAAAAGCCATAATCTTTAAAAACAAAAAAAACAAAACAAAAAAAATAAAATAACACTAACCCCAAAATTGGTACTAACCATTTATGAAGTTCGGCGATCCATCTTCATTGCGGTGGCTCCATCTTCATCCGTTGCGTGATTATCTTCATCCCGGTGGAGGTGGCTGCTCTGGCGAGGTCTTCTGCGCAGTCGGTCCTCATCTTCACCCAGGCGACACGGAGGTCTTCTTTATGTGATCTCCCGCCACACACTGAAGATTGAATTTTATATAATGGTACCCTTGCATTCCTATTGGCTGAAAAATTCATATCAGCCAATAGGTTGAAAGCTGCTTACATCCTATTGGCTGATTTGACTTTGATTCTTTAGTATCTTTTTCATTTTATTTTAGTGTATTTTAATTGGGGTTAAGTTAGGGGGTGTTAGGTTAGGGGGCTTAGTTATTTGCGTTGTAGGGGGGATGGCGGTTTAGGGGTTAATAGTTCAATTAGTTACTTTTCATTGTGGGGGGTTGGCGGTTTAGGTGTTAATAGATTAATTAGGTGTTTGTGTTGTGGGGGTTGGCGGTTTAGGTGTTGAAAATTGTATTAGGTACTTTGCATTGTGTGGGCATGGTGGTTTAGGGGTTAATAGGTTTTTTAGGTAATTTTTGTTGTGGTTGGATGGCGGATTAGAGGTTAATAGGTTTATTAGGTACTTTGTGCTGTGGGGGGATGGCGGTTTAGGGGTTGATATTGTGCATATGTTAGGTGTTTGTTAAGGCTTCCAGGGAGTTACAGTGCTTTTTTACTATGCGCAAGGCTTGCTGCACCAGCCTATGTGTAGCGAGGTGAAAATGGAGTCAAATATCTCAATTCTGCATGCGTAAATCCTTGCGCTGAATATGTGATACCGACTTGCAACACCAGTTCTATGTTAGTTGATGGGAGTGAAAACTGCACCCGACGTGTAAAATATACGCGCCTAACTTGTCTGCTGCGCCGGGTATGTGATAGCTCGATTAGACTAAAAATTGCTGATACTGGGTTTTGCGCACGTTGACAAATATTTGATCGTGCCCGTGTTGGGCAACTGTAATCTCCTTCCCTCAATACTGTGCTGGAGGTCCCAGGATTTGGGTAAAGAGAGGGAACCCCCAAGAGGATGACACATTGTTGTCATTTGCAGCAGTGCAGGTGATGATACGTTGTCCTTCGCAGCAATGGGTTTCTTATCTGAACCTTATTTGCAAGTTACTACTAAAGAAACTGGCATTTGCAAAAAAAAAGTTAAATCGTTTTATATTTAAAAAAAAATACAATTTTGGGAGTCCCTTTTAAACGTGTAGTGATTGGCCCATATTGTTCATTAACAGTATATGAAACTTAAAATGTTTCTTTCATGGTTTAGACAGAGCATACAGTTTTAAACAACTTTCCAATTTACTTATACCTGTGTTATTAAATTAGTTTCATTCTTTTGGTATCATGTGTTGAAGGTGAGCAGTGTACTAAGCTAGCTCCCAGAGTGCATTGTTGCTCCTGAGCCTACCTAGGATACCAAGAGAATGAAGCCTATTATATAACAGAGTATGGAATTTTAAACAACTTTCAAATTAAACTTCTATGTGAATCAAGTTTATCTTAATTTTTTATAGGGTTTTTAAATTGGTCATAGATATATAGGTTGGGGTTTCTGTGGTAACAAGAATTGAGGTGCGAGATTGCCCTTTCAGGGAGGAGCCATAAACTTTTTTTTAATGCCAAATTTAAAGGGACAGTATACACATGATGAAATATTACCTTTTTTTGTCTGCTACACCAGGGGCACCGTGCCGCACCCGCCGACTCATCATGTTTGCCAAAACAAACATTTTTTAATTAAAATTATTTGTCATTCGACCATGGTAGGATGGCCACACAGCTCCTTCCATACTATCAGTGGGCACGGCTATGTGTGAGCTGCGTCCAATCAAAAGGCTCTCACTTGTAAAATCAATGATAGTTTTGTACTGCCGGGGGAGGTTTCTAGCAGACCCACAGGAATGAGAAAGAATGAGGGAGGAGGAGCTGGGCGGCCATGTTGGAGCGGCGAACAAGGAAACTTTCCCTACCGTACTTATTTCACTTTGGCCTTGCATAGTGCCGCACAGCAGTGAGGTATCGTGTAGACTGTCCCTTTGTTTTCACAAAAACAAATGTCCACACGGAGGTTCCAAAAATATTTGAGATTTAAAAATTTGTTTGTAAACAGATGAAAATAAACTGCAAGAGGCTGATGTTCCATGTGATGCTTGATGGTTCTTAAAATCATAGAGGGTGCCACAATAGTAAATTACCAGCAACACTCTAAATGACCTTGTGAATATAATAAATCAACTAGTCTAATAGGTAATACAATAATGTGAAACCCTCACTTTTTTAATTTATTTTTTTATACCAACAGATCTACCGTGTAAGATTTAAAGGGATATGAAACCCCACATTTCTTTTATGTAATTAGCAAGAGTCCATGAGCTAGTGACGTATGGGATATACATTCCTACCAGGAGGGGCAAAGTTTCCCAAACCTCAAAATGCCTACAAATACACCCCTCACCACACCCACAAATCTGTTTTACAAACTTTGCCTCCTATGGATGTGGTGAAGTAAGTTTGTGCTAGATTCTACGTTGATATGCGCTCCGCAGCAGGTTGGAGCCCGGTTTTCCTCTCAGCGTGCAGTGAATGTCAGAGGGATGTGAGGAGAGTATTGCCTGTTTGAATTCAATGATCTCCTTCTACGGGGTCTATTTCATGGGTTCTCTGTTATCGGTCGTAGAGATTCATCTCTTACCTCCCTTTTCAGATCGACGATATACTCTTATATATACCATTACCTCTGCTGATTCTCGTTTCAGTACTGGTT